>NC_137054.1:1369822-1399822 GCF_032717465.1 Coenobita brevimanus
GTAGTAGATCTGGAATGTGGCAAAGAGGGTAGAAAGAGTAACGTATGGTAGAGAAAGGAGAGAGTGGTAGAGAATTGGGCATTTGGCAAAGAAAGTACGGTATGGAAGGAATAGCGTGATAAAAAATAATGTGGGAGACAAAGAACGGTGTGACAGAGAAAGAAGACTACTATTTAAAGTGTGGTTGACAATACGTAGTGAGGCAGAGAAACAAAACTAAAACCAAGACGAATAGAAGCTGTGTTAGAGTCAGCATGTGGTAGAGAGAAGAAAATGTAGTAGAGGACGACAGTGTGATACAGAGTAGAGTGTGACACAGATTGAATGTAGCAGAGAAAGAACGGTGTAGCAGAGAAACAAGACTACGTACGACTGGGATGGGAGAGAGTGTGGTAGAGAGAGAAGGGGGGAAATGTGGCAGAGAAGGGAGTGGTGAGGGACAGTGTGATACAGAAAATGTGTGACACAGACTGTATTAAATTCCCAGACCTTCCACTCTCACTCCCTTTTATTTTCCTTTTAGTCCCATTATTCCTGTGGGTCTCTCGCAGGGAATAAATTTTTGTAGCATTGGTAGGGAAAAATTTATGGGACGCTCTTGTAATGAATGAAAAAATAGGGATTGTTGAGATACGCAGGGAATACTTGGGTAAAAATGTGAAATGATAATAAGTACTGGCTATTGTAGAAGCAAAGGAAATTGACAGGACAGTGCGATAGAGAGAACAGAGTGACAGATGGATAGAAAAAGAGACAGAGAAAAAAAGCGATGAAAAGATAGATTTAGCACACACACACACACACACACACACACACACACACACACACACACACACACACACACGCGAGACCACCATACAGACAGGCAGACAGACAGACAGACAGACAGCATCACACCTCCCAACACCATATCACCATCCCGTCACTTTTCCTCACGCGATAAGAAGCCGCGAATCGAGAGAGAGAGAGAGAGAGAGAGAGAGAGAGAGAGAGAGAGAGAGAGAGAGAGAGAGAGAGAGACCTATTTGATATTGTAGACTCCGTGGCACACACTTAATTGGATTCCATATAACATTAGATTGCATTCTATATGGCTTTGGATTCCACATGGCATTAGACTGGATCCTGTATGAGTTGGGTTGGTTTCTGTATATGATATTGACATTGGATTCCACATAACATATTGAATTCTCTGTGGCATTGGATTCCACATAAGATTAAATACTGTCATTGGATTCCATATAAGATTGAATTCTGTATTGCATTGGATTCCACATAGCATCAGACTGGATCCTGTAATCAGTTGAATTCCCCATAACATCAAGCAGAATTAGACCATGTTAAATTCCCTACAGGTAATGGTCTCTCCCCAGGCATCGAATGGGGGCCAGGGAGCGAGACAACAAGGCTTCCAGAACCCCTTATCCCCCTTAACAACCCCTTAGCAGGCATTTACAAGGAGCGCAAAGGCCCTTCTGGAGGCGTGGTATTAGTGGCACTGCCCTCATACTCCATCTCGATAATACCGGGTGTAGGGATTAGGGTACGAGAGAGAGAGAGAGAGAGAGAGAGAGAGAGAGAGAGAGAGAGAGAGAGAGAGAGAGAGAGAGAGAGAGAGAGAGAGAGATGCCTGTTTTTATGAACTTAGGTGACTCTTTCGCACTTTGCTTCCTTATTATTATTGTGTGTGTGTGTGTGTGTGTGTGTGTGTGTGTGTGAGAGAGAGAGAGAGAGAGAGAGAGAGAGAGAGAGAATATCGGTGCCACATCCCGTTGGAACTAGACGGCTCCTTGACACCAATTTTTTCCTCCATTCCTTACCGGCGTTTATTTCCGCTTTGGTATTTATCAGTTTAATTTCTTCCCTACGAGAGGCTGTGTTAAGGCGTTGTTATGGCCTTGATACAGAATTAGGGAGGTTAATGAAGCCCCTAACTCCTCTCCCTTACCGACTTATTTTTGGATACGGCCGGGTCATATCCTTTCGTACGTTATTTATGGAGTGGAGAGGTGTATGAGAGAGGGGGTGTGTGAGCTGGGAGGAGGGCAGTGAAATGGCGGGGGGCAGGGCGACATGGAGGCGATTTGTTTGTGGCCACCCCTTACGGGATTAAGGCGTCTTGCAATAGATAGATAGATAGGCATTATTTATGCAGAATATGGTGATATTAGGATGATTTAAGTCACACAGAAGAGTCACAGTGTGGTGTAATAAGCAAATAAATCGCTTAGGAAAAGGTGTTCGGGAGCTTCTTTAACCGACGTGGGTACGGACCATTTCTTCTCTTTCTCCTCTTTTTTCTCTATTCCTTTTTATCGTTTAATAATTCTAATACTGTTTATTTATCTATTTCCTCTCTTTGTCCTCTCCTTTTCTCTTTATTTACTTTTTTGTTTTCCAGCTAATTTTTTATTCTCTCTTTTTCTCTTTATTTTCTGTTTATTTTTCCGTTTTCCTACTCCAGCAAATTTTTTATTCATTCTCTCTTTTTCTCTTTATTTTCTGTTTATTTTCTCTTTTTCCATTTCCAGCTTTTTTTTTATATTTTCTCCTTTCGTTTTCTCTTTTTTCTCTTTATTTCCCCTTTTTTCGATTTCGAATCTTTCTCTTATTTTCTCTTTATTTCCTCATTTTCGTTTTCCATCTCATTTTTTATTCAGAAGTAACCTCTAAGGACCCATAGAGAGGAAAGTTAGTTCATTAGTATTGTAATTAGTCCTTAAATTTCCTCATTGGAAGATCGAAGGTATCTCAGCCTATTTGTCCCTGTCTGTCTACCTATCTGTCTGTCTACCTGTCTATCTATCTATCTGTTTGTCTATTACCTATCTGTCTGTCTGTCTTTCTGTTTGTATCTTTATCTACCCTCTGTCTGTCCGTCTGTCCGTTTATCTATCTATCTATCAGTCTGTCTGTCTCTGTCTACCTACCTATATCCGCCTATCTATCCATCCATCTGCTGTTTATCTGTGTCTGTCTGTCTGTCTGTCTGTCTCTCTATCTATCTGTCTTCATCTATCTGTGACCAGACATTAAATCCTAATATGCATCCAGATTCATTGCGACAAGAACGCCTTCAAGATTGTCTGATATATTTCCTTGCGTCACTCCAAGCTTCTCTATCACCACTCCGTCTCACCACTCCAGACCTCACTCTCACCACTCCCTCCCACCACTCCAAGCCTCTATCATCATTATCGCCACTCCCTCTCACCACTCCAAGCCTCTGTCACCATTATCACCACTACCTCTCACCACTCCAAGCCTCACTATCACCATTCCCTCTCACCACTCCAAACCCCACTTGCACCACTCCCTCTCACCACACCAAACCTCTGTCATCATTGTCACCACTTCCTCGCACCACTCCAAGCCTCTCTGTCCCCACTCTCTCTCATCTCTCTGAAGCTTCCTTATCATTACTACTGACATGAGCGTAAGTCTTCTTCTGAATCCAGGTCAGGTAATGATTCCTTTCTTAGTTACAATAAAAAAATATTCATAAATAAATCCTATCAGTTACGAAAATAAAATGATCATAGGTTTATTAATCCCATCTTAGTTATGATAAATATTAATCATAAATTTAGAATCCAATCTTAGTTACGTTGAATTCCATCATAGTTACGAGAAATTCTGATCGTAAGTTTTTTTTTATGAGCCCCTTCTCCTGGTCTGCCGCTCAGTCTTGAAGAGCTTCCTGCCAGGTGATTAAAAATGCTGCGTTCTTTTCAGGCGATCACGACTCGGCTGTGTGTGTGTGTGTGTGTGTGTGTGTGTGTGTAAGAGAGAGAGAGAGAGAGAGAGAGAGAGAAAGCTTGACTCATTCCCTCTATCCCTTTTTCATTCTTTCGTACCTTTATTCCCTTTTCGCTCCCTCTCTCCCTATCTCTCTCTCTCTCTCTCTCTCTCTCTCTCTCTCTCTCTCTCTCTCCCCATCATTTTTATTCCCCCTCCCTCCCTCCCTCACTCTACCTATATTTCCGTTCTCCATTCCTCTGTTTATCTCCCTCTCCCTCCCTCCCTTCTTCACTGCCTCCATCTCTTTATCAGTCTCCATCCCTCAATCTCCACCGCCTTACTTGATGTGAACTAGACAACTAAATAAAGACAAACAAGGTAACTGATGTCACCTACAATCTCTGGACTCTAAATACCTCAGTGACATTCTGGTAATTTGCCGGTGATTGCTGCATGAGGACTGGTGATTGATGCTTGGTAATTGGTGAAAGCCTTGGTGATTGATGCTTGGTAATTGGTGAAAGCCTTGGTGATTGATGCTTGGTGTTTGATGAAAGTGTGGGTGATTGAGAAACGAAGAAGGTGCCAGAGAAAATCCTTAATGATATTTTTGCTGACTTGTTGGTGCCTAGCGAGAGTTTTTAGTGGGTGAAGAGAAGGAGAAGATTTCAAATATCCCTTTGACATTCGGTGACTCTTAGGGCTTGTCATCTTGCTGTCTACTTTGACATCTTGTATTTTCTTGGTGATTGGCGAAGGATTTAGAGGGTGAGAAGCGAGGAGGGGTCGGAGGAAATGTTTAATGATATAATGGCTGCTTCTTGGGACCTTTGAAAAGTTTTAGTGCATGAAAAGAGAAGACTAAATAGTTCTCTGAGATTCTGGTAACTCCTTGGTGAATGGAGAAAGATTTGGTTAGTAAGAAACGAGGAGGGGGCGGCAACAGGAAATGCTTAATGATATTCTGGGGATGTCTTGGCCCCTAGTTGCTGGGGAAAGACATTGATGATTGAAAAGGGAAGATTCTAAATAGCCCTGTGACTTGCTGGTGATTGACTGGTGGTTGGTGAAGGATGTTAGTGAGTGAGCGACGAAGAGGGACAGGAGAAAATGTTATATAGTAAGACTGCTTTCTTTTGGGTCTTTGGATACTCCGTGCTATCTCTTCCTTTGCAGATAATGTTAGCTGTTTAGTTTGTTGATATAAGAAAGCTATAAGCAGTACAGGTAATTATAAAAGAGAATATTTAAATGTTGAATTAGACCATTACATCTGTGTGGCTTGGGTGTCTGTATAATTTAGTAAAACGAACACACACACACACACACACACACACACACACACACACACACACACACACACACACACACACACACACACACACACACACACACACACACACACACACACACACACACACACACGGTTTCCCCCCCCCCTCTCTCTCTCTCAGGCGTGAAGTTAAAATTTGATCTCGGGAAAGTGGCAGGCGTCTTCCCGTTGCCTGTGGAAGGGAATGCCGGAATGTTATGAAGGGCTGGCAGATAACGCAAACACGAGAGAGAGAGAGAGAGAGAGAGAGAGAGAGAGAGAGAGAGAGATGCTATGAGGGGCCCTAGAGATGACGCAAACACGCTTAGCGCCTCACATTTGTTTCGTTCCTTGGCACTGCAGCGTCCTTCACACTTCCTATTCCGAGAGAGAGAGAGAGAGAGAGAGAGAGAGAGAGAGAGAGAGAGAGAGATGCCTGTTTTTATGAACTTAGGTGACTCTTTCGCACTTTGCCTTTTTATTATTATTGTGTGTGTGTGTGAGAGAGAGAGAGAGAGAGAGAGAATATCGGTGCCGCATCCCGTTGGAACTAGACGGCTCCTTGCCTCCCATTTTTTCCTCCTTTCCTTACCGGCGTTGATTTCCGCTTTGGTATTTATCAGTTTAATTTCTTCCCTACGAGAGGCTGTGTTAGGGCGTTGTTATGGCCTTGATACAGAATTAGAGAGGTTAATGAAGCCCCCAACTCCTCTCCCTTACCGACTTATTTTTGGATACGGCTGGTTCATATCCTTTCGTACGTTATTTATGGAGTGGAGAGGTGTATGAGAGAGGGGGGGTGTGAGCTGGGAGCAGGGCAGTGAAATGGCGGGCGGCAGGGCGACATGGAAGCGATTTGTTTGTGGCCACCCCTTACGGGATTAAGGCGTCTGACAATAGATAGATAGATAGGCGTTATTTATGCAGAATATGGTGATATTAGGATGATTTAAGTCACACAGAAGAGTCACAGTATGGTGTAATAAGCAAATAAATCGCTTAGGAAAATGTGTTCGGGAGCTTCTTTAACCGACGGGAGTACGGACCATTTCTTCTCTTTCTCCTCTTTTTTCTCTATTCCTTTTTATCGTTTAATAATTTCTTAATACTATTTATTTATCTGTTTCCTCTCTTTCTTCTCTCCTTTTCTCTTTATTTACTCCTTTTCTTATTCCAGTTTTTTTTATTCTTTCTCCTCTTTTTCTCTTTATTCTCTATTCTCCCTTTTTCCTCTTCCAGCAAATTTTTATTCATTCTCTTCTCTTTTTCTCTTTTTTTCTGTTTATTTTCTCTTTTTCCATTTCCAGCTTTTTTTTATATTTTCTCCTTTCGTTTTCTCTATTTTCTCTTTATTTCCCCTTTTTTTCGATTTCCAGCTCTTTCTCTTATTTTCTCTTTACTTCCTCATTTTCGTTTTCCATATTTTTTATTCCCATCGAACCCCTTAGGACCCATAGAGAGGAAAGTTAGTTCATTAGTATCGTAATTGGTCCTTAAATAACCTCATTGGAAGATCGAAGGTCTCAGCCTATTTGTCCCTGTCTATCTACCTATCTGTCTGTCTATCTGTCTATCTGTTTGTCTGTTACCTATCTGTCTGTCTGTCTTTCTGTTTGTATCTTTATCTACCTTCTGTCTGTCCGTCTGTCCGTTTATCTATCTATCAGTCCGTCTGTCTCTGTCTACCTACCTTTATCCGCCTATCTATCCATCCATCTTCTGTTTATCTGTGTCTGTCTGTCTATCTGTCTGTCTGTCTCTCTATCTATCTGTCTTCATCTATCTATGGTCAGACATTAAATCCTAATATGCATCCAGATTCATTGCGACAAGAACGCCTTCAAGATTATCTGAAATATTTCCTTGCGTCACTCCAAGCTTCTCTATCACCACTCCGTCTCACCACTCCAAACCTCACTCTCACCACTCCCTCCCATCACTCCAAGCCTCTATCATCATTATCGCCACTCCCTCTCACCACTCCAAGCCTCTGTCACCATTATCACCACTACCTCTCACCACTCCAAGCCTCACTATCACCATTCCCTCTCACCACTCCAAACCCCACTTGCACCACTCCCTCTCACCACTCCAAGCCTCTGTCATCATTGTCACCACTTCCTCGCACCACTCCAAGCCTCTCTGTCCCCACTCTCTCTCATCTCCCTGAAGCTTCCTTATCATTACTACTGACATGAGCGTAAGTCTTCTTCTGAATCCAGGTCAGGTAATGATTCCTTTCTTAGTTACAATACAAAAATGTTCATAAATAAATCCTATCAGTTACGAAAATAAAATGATCATAGGTTTATTAATCCCATCTTAGTTATGATAAATATTGATCGTATATTTAGAATCCAGTCTTAGTTACGAGAAATTCTGATCGTAAGTTTTTTTTTATGAGCTCTTTCTCCTGGTCTGCCGCTCAGTCTTGAAGAGCTTCCTGCCAGGTGATTAAAAATGCTGGGTTCTTTTCAGGCGATCACGACTCGGCTGTATGTGTGTGTGTGTGTGTGTGTGTGTGTGTGTAAGAGAGAGAGAGAGAGAGAGAGAGAGAGAGAGAGAGAGAGAGAGAGAGAAAGCTTGACTCATTCCCTCTATCCCTTTTTCATTCTTTCCTGTGTCTGTGTCTTTCGTACCTTTATTCCCTTTTCGCTCCCTCCCTTCCTTCCTCTCTCTCTCTCTCTCTCTCTCTCTCTCTCTCTCTCTCTCTCTCTCTCCGCGCGCGCGCGCGCCATCACTTTTATCCCCCTCCCTTCCTTACTCTACGAATCTTTCCGCTCTCCATCCCCCCATTTATCTCCGTCTCCCTCCCTCCCTCGTTCACTGCCTCCATCTCTTTATCAGTCTCCATCCCTCAATCTCCACCGCCTTACTTGATGTGAAGTAGACAACTAAATAAAGACAAACAAGGTAACTGATGTCGCCTACAATCTCTGGACTCTAAATATCTCAGTGACATTCTGGTAATTTGCTGGTGATTGCTGCATGAGGACTGGTGATTGATGCTTGGTAATTGGTGAAAGCCTTGGTGATTGATGCTTGGTGTTTGATGAAAGTGTGGGTGATTGAGAAACGCAGAAGGTGCCAGAGAAATTCCTTAATGATATTTTTGCTGACTTGTTGGTGCCTAGCGAGAGTTTTTAATGGGTGAAGAGGAGAAGATTTCAAATATCCCTTTGACATTCGGTGACTCTTAGGGCTTGTCATCTTGCTGTCTACTTTGACATCTTGTATATTCTTGGTGATTGGCGAAAGATTTAGAGGGTGAGAAGCGAGGAGGGGTCGGAGGAAATGTTTAATGGGACCTTTGAAAAGTTTTAGTGCATGAAAAGAGAAGACTAGATAGTTCTCTGAGATTTGGGTAACTCCTTGGTGAATGGAGAAAGATTTGGTTAGTAAGAAACGAGGAGGGGACGGCAACAGGAAATGCTTAATGATATTCTGGGGACGTCTTGGCGCCTAGTGACTGGGGAAAGACTTTGGTGATTGAAAAGGGAAGATTCTAAATAGCCCTGTGACATGCTGGTGATTGACTGGTGGTTGGTGAAGGATGTTAGTGAGTCAGCGACGAAGAGGGACGGGAGAAAATGTTATATAGTAAGTCTGCTTTCTTTCGGGTCTTTGGATACTCCGTGCTATCTCTTCCTTTGCAGATAATGTCAGCTGTTTAGTTTGTTGATATAAGAAAGCTATAAGCAGTACAGGTAATTATAAAAGAGAATATTTAAATGTTGAATTAGACCATTACATCTGTGTGGCTTGGGTGTCTGTATAATTTAGTAAAACGAACACACACACACACACACACACACACACACACACACACACACACACACACACACACACACACACACACACACACACACACACACACACACACACACACACACACGGATTCCCCCCCCCTCTCTCTCTCTCAGGCGTGAAGTTAAAATTTGATCTCGGGAAAGTGGCAGGCGTCTTCCCGTTGCCTGTGGAAGGGAATGCCGGAATGTTATGAAGGGCTGGCAGATAACGCAAACACGAGAGAGAGAGAGAGAGAGAGAGAGAGAGAGAGATGCCATGAGGGGCCCTAGAGATGACGCAAACACGCTTAGCGCCTCACATTTGTTTCGTTCCTTGGTACTGCAGCGTCCTTCACACTTCCTATTCCAAGAGAGAGAGAGGACTGTGCAAAAACCGAGTTCGTTGGTGCTTTCTAGTGTAAAAATTGTACATTGCTTTCCGAAAGACTAAAGTCCCTTGAGATGACGCTCTGGGGAGAAGAAGAGAGGAGGGAGAAGGGGAAGAGAGGAGAAAGAAGGGGTAGGGAAGAGAGGAGAGAGAGAGAGAGAAGGAGAAGAGAGGAGGGATAAGGGGAAGAGACGAGGGAGAAGGAAAAGAGAGAGAAGTGGAAGAGAGAAGGGAGAAAGGGAAAAGAAGAAGGAGGGGAAAGAGAGGAAAATAGGAAGAAAATGTAACAGAGAGAAAGACAAGAGGGAAAAGAAGAGAATAAGGAGGGGTTGAGGGAGGGGAGAAAAGGTAGGAATAAGGAAGATAGATGGGACAGAGAAGTGGGGGGAGGAGGTAAAAAGAGGGAGGTGATGATAAGGAGATGGGTGGAGAAAAGAAATAAAAGGAGTTACGAAGAGGGAGGAAAAAGGACAAGAGAGGAGGAGGAGGAGGAAGAGGAGAAGAAGAAAAGTTGGAGGAGGAAGAAGAAGAGGAGGGAAAAGGGGAAAATGATGGAGAGGAGAAGGAAAGAGAAGAAAGGGGAAGAGAAGAAAAAGAGAGAGAATAAGAGAAGGACGGAAGGAGTAGAATGCAAAGAGGAGAGGAAAATGAGAGGAGAAGAGGGAGTAGAAGGAAAGGAAAAGTAGAAGAGGTGAAGGGGGGATGAAAGAGAGTTTGTGTGAAAATCTGAAAGGAAATTATGAACTGGAGGATGAGAGGAAGAGAGAAATAGAACGTGATAGAAAAGATAGAAAATGAATAAGAGATTAATATTAGAAGAAGATTATAAATGGAAAGAGAAGAGCTCAGAGAATGAAAGAGGCATAAGAAAAGATAAATAGATAGATAGATGGATAGACAGACAGACAGATAGATAGATAATTAGATAAAGAAAGATGGGGATTGAGAGAAAGACAGAGAAAGGGAAAAGTGAACATGGGTACCGCAAATAAAAAGAAAGAAGGAAGGGGAAAAAAAGGAATGGCAAAAAAAAAAAAAGGAGATTTTGAAGGTATAAAAAATAAGGGTGAAAAATAAGGTAAAAAAATAAATAAATAAGTTTTATCCAGTTGAGAAATTTCAGGCCATATTGGAGGGTCAAAAATGTGTGTTAGAGAGAGAGAGAGAGAGAGAGAGAGAGAGAGAGACAGGTGAAACTAGAGAAGTGCCAGTCGCTTTCCTTTTCCGCTTCTCTCGTCTTGTGGCTTTTCCTTCCGATGCATTCCTTCGCAAATTTTCACGTTTCCCTCCCACTTTTCTTTCTTTTATTCACTATTTTCCCCTTTTCCTTTTCCTCTGTCTTTCTCATCTCTTTCCTTTAACTAACATCTTAATTCTGTGTCTCAGTTTTAAGTTATTGATATTCCTCCTCCTAATTATTTTTTTCATTATTTTCCCCATTTCCGTCGTTCAGCTTTACGCCTCTTGCTTCCGTCTTTCCTTCCCTCCATCCTTCCTCCCTTCCTTCTTCCTGCTTTTTTTTTATTTTCTTCATTCTGTTTCTAATGCATTCTAAGGCTCATTCTTCCATTTCCACTTCTTTTTTTAGATAATATTGCTTTCTGCTTCATTTCATTTATTCCATTTTCTTTTCCATCTTATATCCTTGTTTCCTTCCTTCCTTTCTTCTGCGTGTTGCTTCTTCCCCTCTTCTTCCTTCTACTTATTCTCTCCTTCGTCCTTTCTCGCAGTATCACACCTCTGTATTCCTTGTCTATCATTTCCTTCCTCGTTCCTTTATTATCCGTCTTCCATTCATTTTTTTTTCTTTCCTTCTTGTTCGTTTTCCTTATAATGCTCCTTCTTTTTCATTTTTCCTTTTTTTTGGTACTTCCCGTCCTCTTCAGTTCTTTAATTCGCTCCTCCGTGTCTCCTTAAGTGTTTTTCTCTCTACCTTCCTTCGCAATTTCCTCTTACGTTCACTGTTTTCATTCAAGTTCCCTCCTTCTCCTCCTTCCTCTTGCTTGAACACTCACTTGTCTTTTTCCTTTACCAGCTTTTCCTCCGCTTTTCCTCCTCCTTCCTCGAACTCATTTTCACTTTCTACTTCTCCTCCTCCTTCTCCTCCTTCCTCAAACTCACTTTCCCTCCTTACTTCACCTCCTCCTCCTCCTCCAACCCACTTTGCCTCCTCCTGCCTCTCCTCCTTCAAGCCGCTGTATAAACACTGGTGCTCCCGTCTCGCCCTTTGTTTCACTCCTCCAAAATCGAAACTTTCTCCTTCGCCCCGACTGATAGCAAGACTCTCTCTCTCTCTCTCTCTCTCTCTCTCTCTCTCTCTCTCTCTCTCTCTCTCTCTCTCTTCCCCTCACCATTCCCTCTCCTTCCCCTCTCCCTTATATCTCTCTCCTATCTCTCCCCTCTCTTCCTTCTCCCTAGCTCATCACTCTCCTCCTTCCCTTCCCCTCTCTTTGTCTTCCCCTCCCCAGGGCATCAGTCTTCCCCCTCTCCTCTCCCACCTCTCTCCCTCTTCTCTCCCTCCCTTTTTCCCCCTCTCTTTCCAACCCATCAGTCTCTCCTCTCTCTCTGTCTCTCTCTCTGTCTCTCTGTCTCTCTGTCTTTGTCTCTCTCTCTCTCTCTCTCTCTCTCTCTCTCTCTCACCGTTTCTGGAGCCAATTCTGCCCATGTTTACACTAGCCTTTGCTCTTGTCCTCTACAACACTCCCTCTCCCACCCCCCACTCTCTCTCCCTCCACCCTCTCCCTGTATGTCTGTCTGTCTGTCTGTCTCTCTGTCTCTCTCTCTCTCTCTCTCTCTCTCTCTCTCTCTCTCTCTCTCTGTTTTTGTGTGTGGTACCCATATAACCAAATTTTGGTGCCTGGTGGTTTAGTGGGTAATTAAGGCACTCCAATCGGATTGAGCCGGTGAAGGTTTATATCCAAGGGGTGGTTGGAGTTTATTGCTCATGTAATGCCACTCAGGGATGAGTGAGGCTGGTCACTCTCATCTTAACTGTCAGGACCAACTTGCCTAGCCCCGGGTTCCTACGCTCCTCATGGGGCAACGTAGGACTGGATGATGGATGGATGGATTATTATTGTTATTATTATTATCATTATTATTATTATTATTATTATTATTATTATTATTATTATTATTATTATTTTATTTATTGATTGATTAATTAAAGGCAAATACTATGGGTTGGGTTAAATGTGTGGATGAGTACAATGACACTTAGGGAGCATTTATTTTTTTACTTAATAGAATCGTCCGGAGGTACTATGAAATGGGTGAAAGGAAAAAAAGAAGAGAGAAAAGAAAACAAAATCTCATTGAACTTAAAAAACAATCAAACAATATTACTGACCTCTTAAAAGCATAATCTTACCAAGGAGACTATTCATTTATATCATCAAATTTTGCCTGGGCCAGAATATCAAGGGGGTGACCATCAGGGGTATAGCGAGACGTGTGTGTGACTGCATGGCCACTCGCTGGGCACATGTGTTGACCCTCAAGCACCCCCACCACCATCAGCATAAACCCACACGACCCCGCAGCTCACACCAACTCCCAAAATTAACCTTCATATTGGCGGGTAGTCACGGTAAAGCTTCATCGTCTGGGCTCTCCTCTCCCCCACCCCACCCCAATCTTCACTCCCAGCCTCCTCTCCCCACTACCTGCTCGACTCTTACTCCCTCCTTCCCTCCCTCCCTCTCCTGTCTTCTCTTTCCTATCTACCTCTCCCTCCATTCCCTCCCTTAGTACCTATATACAGTATACTGTACATTTCGACCCCTCCCTTTCAGCCCACCTCTTTCACCAACTCCCTCTCCCTCCCTCCTTCTTTACTCTCTCCCAACCCACCCAATCTTTTCTCCCTCTCCCCCCCTCTTCCAACCCTCCCCCTCGCTCCCCCATAACCACCCCCCATCCAACTTGATCATCCTCCAACCTTTTCTCCTCTTCCTCCCACTCACATTTCTCCCCCTTCCAACCATTCCTCCCCTTCCTCCCAGTCACACCTTCCCCCAACTAACCTTTTCTCCCTCTCCCCCCGTTCACTTCCCCCACACTCACCTCCTTCTGAGAAAAACTTGTTATGGAAAAAGTTCCGGCCGGACTTCAGGGTGCGAGGAGGGAGGAAGAGAGGGGGACTTTTGTGGCTAAATGTTCCCTTGTTCACCCTTGTCCAAACCCTTATTCTAGGTCCAAATTTTACCCTAGAAGACCAATTCCACATACATGAGGCTTATGTACAGGGTGTGTAAGTATTTTAGAGGGATTCAGCTCCTTAAATGCGAGAGGAGAGGATGGAAGGAAGGAAGAGAGAGAGGGATTTGTTTCGGCTATCTTCTTGTTTACCTTTGTCCTAATGTTTATTCAAGATCCAAATTTCATCCTAGGTGTCTAATTTAACCCATTCCATATACATGAAGTTTAATTACCTGGATATTTAGGGATTTTAGGGAGTGATTCAGGCTTCTAGATGCGAAGGGAAGGATGCCAGGAAGGAAGAGAAGGGGGGCTTTTGTGTAATCTCTGTTTTTGTGTATTCTCACTCTTGTCTTCCCACTTCTTCCAGATAAAAAAAAATTACCATAGAAGACCAGTTTCACATAAATGAGATTTTCCTGGCTGAAGTGAAGGATATTTTAAGGATTTTAAGGAAGGATCCAGGTCCCCAAAAGCCGTCGGTAAAGGGTTATAAAGGGGTGAGGAGGAGTTGAGGCTAAAAAGTTCTGTCGTTCGTCTTTGTTCTTCCGCTTATTCCAGGCCAAGAAATCACCGTAGAAGATCAATTCCACGTACATGAAGCTTAGGTAGATGATCTTAAAGGGTTTTAGGGAGGGATCGAGGCCTCTAAAGATCTCGGGGATGGGCGTAATTATTGAAGGTACAGAGGGGCACTTTTGTGACTGTCCTTCCGTCCAGTTTTATGTCAAGTCACAAAATCAGCCCCAAAAGACCAATTCCACATACACGAGGCTTAGCCAGTGGATATTTAAGTATTTTATGGGGGGATCCAGCCCCTAAAGATGTCGGTAAAGGGTAAAAAAGGCGTGTAATTTGTGCAGGTAGGCTTGGCAACGCGGAGACTCCTAAAAACGGGTGGGGGTCCTTGTCAGTTTAGTGAAGTTTTCCAAGTTAGGTTAACGAGGGTATTTTGCCTGGGGAAGCAGATGGTGCCGTGGGGAGTAGGACTAGGGGGAGAAGGGGAAATGGTGAGGGGATAGGGGAGGGGGAAGAGGGAAATTTTGATGGGATGGGGGGGAGAGAGGTGGATATGGTGAGGGGATTGGGGAGGAGAAGAGGAGGAAAGAGAGGAGAAGGGGAGGGGATGGGGTTTAGATAAGGAGAGAGCAGATAGGTAAGGGGTCTTCTCTATGGGAGAGGATTGAGAAAATAATTGGAGAGATAAGATAATCGGAGAGATAAGGAAGAGAGGAGTGCATGTAGCGAAAGTAGGGAGGGGAGAGGAATAGAGGGGGGGGGGAAGAAGAGGATGGAGAAGAGAGGTAGACAAAGGGGTAGGGGAAAGGGGAGTGGCAGGGCAGATAGGGAAGGGTGTGAATGGATGGATTTAGAGAGCGGAGAGGGGAGACAAGTGGATAGGGGTGAGAAACTTTCTCTCTCCTTCCCTTCTCTCTGGGTTTCTGTGTGTGATTTCTTCCTCATCCATTTTTTCTCTCCGCTTTCCCATTCCCCGTTTTCAGCTTTTCCATTCCCCTGTTTCTTTATTTTGTGTGTTTATCTTCCCAATTCCCATACCTAATCCTTTTTTCCTTGCATTTTCCTCCTCCTGTAATCCTGTTTCCTTCAGTTCCTCCTCCTTCTTCGTACTCTCTTTTAGCATCCTTTAGTTTCCTGTCGTTATTTGTCTTTTTTCTTTCTTTTTCGCTCTTCCTATATTATAATTTATCGTCCTACATCCTTCTTTGTTTTTCTCTTTGTGTTTTCTGCTTCTCATTACTTCCTTTTATTTCTTTGCCTCATCCTTATTCCTTTTCTGTGTTCATGCTTTCTCTGATGCCTGTCCGTTTCTCTTTCTTCTCGTGTTCCCTTTCTCTGTGTTCAAGTGCTCGCCAATTCCTTCTACTACTTTTCTTCCCTTTCTGTTTTCCTTTTTTCCATACTCCAAAAAGGGGAAATACTTGGGAATATTAGGGGAGAGAGAGAGAGAGAGAGAGAGAGAGTCAAGGCCACACAAAATGGGTACATAGAAATTAAAAAAACATGAACATAAAGAGAAAAGGAGAGAGAGAGAGAGAGGACTAGAAGAAACAAAAGAGACCAGGAGGAGAGGAGGAAGAGAAAAGAGAAGAGACATACCAGAATGAGGTTAAGAGAACTGAGAGAGAAGAAAGACAAAAGTTTAGGACAGAAACGAAGACAGAGAGAGAGAGAGAGAGAGAGTTACATAGATACACAAACCCAACAGACTTTCCGGTACTTACAAATTGGATCGACCATAGACTCTAATTACAGAAGTTTAAGAATTGAGCCTCGAAGGGAGAGAGAGAGAGAGAGAGAGAGAGAGAGAGAGGGGGGGGGGAAGAAAGAGAGAGAGAGAAAGAAAGAGAGAGAGAGAGAAAGAAAGAAAGAGAGAGAGAGAGAGAGAGAGAGAGAGAGAGAGAGAGAGAGTTGGCCTAATACCGAGGAAGGTGTGGAGGAGGGGTGGGTAAAATGGCCACTTTCAGGATGAGATGAGCACTAAAGAGGTCAACATGGCACTGAGAGAGAGAGAGAGAGAGAGAGAGAGACAGAGAGAGACAGAGACAGAGAGAGTGGCTCCAAACAATAACCTTTCCTCCAGGTACCTCATATATTATAAAGATCCTTTCATGATCCAGACAGGTAGACATAATTAGAGGGATGACCAAATACGATACCCTTATTTAAAGATTAACTCTTCCACTGCCACGAGAGCACCTGAGTTTTTCAATTAACCTGGCCGAAAAATGCTAACAAAAATCCTGACCTTGAAAAAAAAATAATAATCGGCGGAACAAAATCGCCTAGTGTTAAACGAAATAATATTCATAGGTGTACCAGTAGCAGGTAAGGGGTAGCAGGAGATTTATTACATTTATTTTTTTATTTATTTTTATTACGATTTATTATATTTATTTAATTATTTTTTTATTTTTTTTATTTCGCGTGCAGTGATTCTTCTCAGTTAAACAAAATTGTCTTGTGATCGCTTGAATTTAGAATGACATTGTAAAGGTGAAGTGGCGCCTTCTTTTTTTTTCATTGTCGTATTAAAAAAAGGTTAAATGCATAACATTTTGAACAGGGTTTCATTACAGTATAGCCCCTGAAATGACTCTCAGTGCTGGGTTTTTAAGACAGCTACTTATTTCGAGTGAAGTTGCTAGTGAAATATGGAGTGTGGGTACCTAAGATTTTTTCGCGTGTGATTTCCAAAAACTCGGGTTAATGAAGTGAGAAGGAGGGTAGGAGGAAGGGAATTCTTATATGTGTGGAAGAGCAGTCGAGGTAATTTATATATTGAGAATTTACGGTATAACTTTATAAGTATCTGTCAACACACACACACACACACACACACACACACACACACAAGCCTAATCTGTCACCTAATCAGAGGATCAAGTTCCAATCTAGGTGTGATCTCGTTCAAAAGGGACTTGATTAATCGGTAAGCGTTGCCCAGGTGTGATAATGGAAAGTAAAATGGGCTGTAATGTACACTAGAGAGCGAGAGACAGAGAGAGAGAGAGAGAGAGAGAGAGAGAGAGAGAGAGTCATATATATACTAGATATGTTTCCATGGTGGAGCTGGATGTTGCTTATTCATATCTTATGAGTCTCCGTCCTCCCCTTCTTCTCTCCCCTTCCCCTCTAACGATGCCATCCATACCAGCTCCATATACATACCTACTTACCTGCCTACCTACCTACCTACCTACATACATATATACATAAAACACGTACATAAAATCATACGTATATACATACATACACTCGTGCTCATATAAATAGTGATTATACTTATTACCTACCTACCTACCTACCTACCTTCCTTCCTACATACATACATACATACATATATACATGCATGCTGTGTATACATGCTCTTATTACAAACATCCAAATAAAGACCAACAGACAGACTGACAGAGACAAAAAGACGCAAATAAAACCAAACAAATGCAGAGAGAGAGAGAGAGAGATGTATATACTGGTTATGTCTGTGGTTGTATGCTGGTCTATGATGCTGGAGGGCGTGGCTATCACTTGCTGTACCCATGTGTTCCAATCCCTAACAGGCGTCTGGAGGTGATTGGTTCATGTTGTGCCACCAGGGGCGTATGCCAGTCACCTACCCTGAACTGATATGGACTACTTTACCTTAGTCCCGAGTCCCAAAACCTCCCAAGGGTCACATCTGGAGATTACTATTATTATTATTATTATTATTATTATTATTATTATTGTTGTTGTTATTATTATTATTATTATTATCATTATTATTATTATTATTATTATTATTATTATTATTATTATTATTATTGTTGTTGTTATTATTATTATTATCATTATTATTATTATTATTATTATTATTGTTGTTGTTGTTATTATTATTATTATTATTATTATTATTATTGTTGTTGTTTTTATTATTATTATTATTATTCTATCTACTACTATCTATCTACTGCCAGACGCCTCAATCCCGTTTGGGGTGGCCACAAACAAATCGCCTCCAAGTCGCCCTGTCCACCGCCATTATTATTATTATTATTATTATTATTATTATTATTATTATTATTATCATCATAATCATCATCATCATCATCATCATCGTCATTATCTTATATGTCTTGGTCCTCCCCTCCTTCTTCTCCTACTCTTCTTCCCTCAACCACGTCCTGTCTTATCAGTGTATCATCAGATAGATAGATAGATAGATAGATAGAGAGAGAGAGAGAGAGAGAGAGAGAGAGAGAGAGAGAGAGAGAGAGAGAGTAACCTATACCCCATCTTACTCCCTGGTACATCTGGACGTTGCTTATTAATATCGTATGAGTCTCGGTCCTTCCTTCCTTCTCCTTCCCCCGTAACGATGTCCCGCCCTGGCCATACCCATCCCTCTTCACAAACGACTCTCTCTCTCTCTCTCTCTCTCTCTCTCTCTCTCTCTCTTTCTGTTGCTCTTTTTTTTTAAATTATTTTATCCTTATCATTTTTCCTTCATTCTTCCTTCATTTTTGCCTCCCCTCGTTTCCCTCTTCCCCATTTTTCATACTCATTTTCTCTCCTTTATTTTTTTTCCTTCACATCTTTTCCTTCCATCCTCACATTTATTTTTCTTCCCATTTTTCTTCTTATGGCCATTTTTTCCATATTCATCTACCCACCTTGATCAGATCTTTTTTTTAATATTTCTTCACCTACCTATACATTTTCATTTTTCTTCACCATAATTATAGATTTTTTTTCATTTTCCCTCCCTTATTCATTTTTTCAGACTCATTTTTCACTTCCCATTTCCCTATCCATATTCATTTTTTCTCCCTTTCTTTCCCTTCACGCAAAAATACCTCTCGTACTTTTTTCCTTCCTCCCATGCTGCTCCTCCCCATTAATCTTTCCTTCTTTCCCCCCTCCCAAAGTTTTCTGGCTCCCTTTTTCTCATTTATCTTCTCTTTTCCGTGTCCACAAATTGTTCTTTCCTTCTCCTTCTCTCCCTTCGCCTACTTCCTTCTTTTCACTCACTTCCTTTCTTCCCCTCCACCTCTTCACTTCCTCCTCTCCACCTCTTCTCCTCCACATTATACCTTCTTCCTTTCCACTTCTTCCCTTCTCCTCCACTTTTCCCTCTTCATGGTGCGTCCTCCTTTTTACTTCCCCACTTCTTCCCTTCCTCTACGCATTTTTCCCTTCCTCTTCTCTCCACCCATCTCCTCCTTTCCTCCACCAAAACCCCTCCTCCCCTGCCCCCCCTCTCCCTCTTCCTCTCCCCAACCCAACACCCGCAGTCTTCACTTATTGAGGCGACCGCAGAGCATTTACCGCCCCCTCCCCCCTCCTTCTCCCTCCCCTCCCCTCCCCTCTCTCCACACACACACGCCACGTAGAAAGGTGGGGGGGGGGGCGACATAAGGCACTCCTGGATCTGTACTCTAGTCTGTTAAGGAAGCTCCCTAACGCCATTACGTAAGCGATTTATTTGGTTTATCACACATAACTGTTCTATTTTGTTTTACATAAATCCCTCCACTGTCACCATGCTCTTCTTAAATATCGTACACAAGTATATTAACCACCCATACCCCAAAATAAATCTGTAAGGAAAAGGTGTTTGTAACCCTCCTAACCGCACGAGTATACTGCCGTAGACTCATGTGCTTAAAATGTAACCAGTAGACTCGCGGATCGTCCCTAAATCAAGTAAAATCGTCTGTCTATCTGTCTATTGCCAGACGCCTTAATCCAGTAAGGGGTGGCCACAAACAAATCGCCTCCATGTCGCCCTGTCCCCCGCCATTTCACTGCCCTGCTTCCAGCTCTCACCCCCCTTTCTCATTAATCGTCTGGATAGAATACTGCAAAAAAACATTAATGGCAGGGAGAGTAAGAGTAGCATTAGAAGTTGCTTGAGTTGGAGTGGGTAGTGGGAATGAGAGTTATAGGAGTGGGAGGGAAGGGATGGTGATGAATTGGTGGGAGAAAGAGGCGTGGGAGTGAGTGGGAGTAGAGAGTGGTAGTGGGAATAAGAGTGCTAATGGATCTGTATAAGGAGTGGGATGGGGAGGAGGGAACTTGGAGTGGTGGAGTAAAAAGTGAATGATGGAGGAAGAGGAGTGGGAGTGAGGGGAGACGGTGGGGGTAGGGGGGAGATTTTAAAAGGCAGCATCAAAGGAAAGAAGTGCAGGAGGGAATCAAACACTGAGATAAGGTTGTGAATTATGTGAGGAGGAGGATTAGAGAGAGAGAGAGAGAGAGAGAGAGAGAGAGAGAATCAAATATACATGTTCTCACACAGTAAAAACACCAGTAAGTAAGCGGGAACTTTCTGGCTTTTTTTGCGTTTTTGTTTCCTTCTTTTTTTCTGGTTCTCACCGCGCCCCTCACTGATATTAAAGAGAAATTTTTCTCATCTGATATTCCGTGATATTTCTCCCGCATTTCCTCCCTCCCTCGGTCTTCTCTCTCTCTCTCTCTCTATATATATATATATATATATATATATATATATATATATATATATATATATATATATATCCCTGTTTAAATGCAGATTTCTATCAGTATCTCTTCAGGTCTGTAGACTGTATCTTGTTTTATCAGATAGCATATGCAAGTCTGATTTTATCTATAAATCTGTCTACCCACACTTGTATTTTGATATTGCTGTATGTCAGTCCCTTTTTATTTCCTAGAATCATTTTGTAACCTTATCTCAAGTGTCAACTACAGAATGACCTTCCCGTAACCTTCTCCTGCCTCACCTGTCGTCCGTCACTCCAGCCAAATCTCTCATCTCATGTGCAGCCACTGTCATTTCAATCCCACAACCCTAATATACTCCTCAACCTTTTCCCTTTGCCTCTCTTGCTTTTCTGCCATATGTTCATCCCCTGTCTGATTAATCCTCGCTAGAAATGCAGTCCCCTCCGTCAGCTTCGTCTCCTAAATAAACACCTAAGCTTCATCAGTCTATCTTTCTCCTATCCCTCTGTACCTCCACTGCATGTTTAGCCTATCCACTTTTCCTCTCATTAGCTCAAAAATCAAACCAGAGAAAGTCCTGATCTGCTACATATGCACCTCAGTCTTATACTTTCACCTCCATAATGTTTATCCATCCCTATGTTCACCCATTTACAAGCTTCATTCCACTCATATATTCCCTAACCCTGTCCTACTGTTTTTTTCTGTGTATTCCATCCCTCTCTACGCATACTTCTCATCCTTCCACCGTCCTCTAGGTTTTTCTTTCCACCTCCAGTGTCATCCACTCTCATCCTCTCCCCAGATCACTGTACCCTCACTCCCCAATCATCCCCTTCCATCTCTACAATTCTTCCGCTTTATTGTTCATACACTCACATCTCCCCAACTCAATATTCCAGTCAGATTTTTTCAACATGCCCTTCCCACTTTCATGCTGTTTACACCACAACTTCATTCATCCACCTCCCTGCAGTTTTTCCACTCTCCACCTCCCACATATACTTCTTTACTCCTAATTTCTCCACCTCCCCAGCTTCCCTGCCAGCATGTTCATTCCCCTGTCATCCTCCCACCAACTCAGAATTTCCTCTTGATCTTACAACCCCAACATACATTTCTTCAGCCATATTCAGCTTGAGTAATATTTTTCATTCCACTCCATGCCATACCATTCCACACCTACACATATCCATCTTTCCATTTCTACACAGTCCTTCTCTCTGTAGTTTTTCATTTCGTTTCGTTACTTTCCTTCTGAACTTTCTTTCTTTCTTTCTTTTCATTTTCTTTCTTTTTTTCTTTTTAGTCCACATGCTCATCCACTCTCATCCTCTCGCTGTTTCAGTATTCCGACCCGATCTCTCAACTCTGACCTTTCTTCCCATGGTACCTCGGTCTGTCTTGGTACTCCTTGACATGGCGGACATTTTCTTCTTTCTACAGCTTATTTCACTTCGTCAAATGGAAGAAAAGAAGTACCACGGCTTTACATAATACCAAAGCACTTCTTCGTGACTAGCATCGTGTCCTAGTGTTCATCTCTCACCCCTGATCTTTCTTTTTCCCCTGGTAACTTGGCCTACCTAAGGCCCCTTTAATATGGCGATTTTTGTCCCTTTTACAGCTTATTTTCCGTATCTCAGAAGTAAAGACTACGGCTCTGCATCCTGTCCACAGCACTTCTTCGTAACTAGTATCATATTCAAATGTTAATCTATACACAACTTGGCATTCAACCTGGAGATAAGGCAATTTTAGGCCAGGTTAAATTTAAAATAGTTCTGTTCAGTCCCCTCTGCTTGGCCCATCTCGCCTTTCCATCAGATTCAGGGAGTCATCTTAATTCAGATTGCCGCATCGTCCTTTCAATCACAGCCACCCACGCGAGGCATTTCCTAGAGAGAGAAGAGGAGAGAGAGAGGGAGAGGGGGAGAGAGAGAGAGAGAGAGAGGAGAGAGAGAGAGAGAGAGATCGCACTCATTTTAACTCACTCCCACTCACATTCAAGATGGAATGAGTCTGAAGTGGAAAGAGAGAGAGAGAGAGAGAGAGAGAGAGAGAGAGAGAGAGAGAGAGAGAGAGAGAGTGAGACACTTAAGTGGAGGGAGGGGATCACAAAGGTCGTAAGAAGACCATTACAAAGAAGACTACTAAAAAATACAAAGGATATAAAAAGACATGAAGAGCTGAGAGAGTAACGTTAAAAGGTAGGGAGAGTTGAGGGAAGGATGGAGAGAAGGGGGGTAGGGGGAAGAGGGCCTTCGGGAGAGAAAGGTGATAAAGGGGGAAGTGTGAGAAGAAAATGAACGGGGAGAGAAACATGGAAGGGGAGAAAAATAGGCAGATGATAGTGGAAGCTAGGGAGGGAGGGGATTAGGGGAGAAGAGAGAGTGGAAGAAATGGAGTGAGGGTGGAGAATGGAGGAAAGAAATGAAGATAGAAAAACTGGTGAGAGAGAAGGGGAGGGGGTAGGAGAAGCGATAATGGGGGTTGATGGGGAGACTTGTTGGAAAAAGGGGGGGGGGAAGAAGGCAGAGTGGCAGAAATTAGGGGGGTAGGAGGTTGGGGAAGATAGGGAGGGGGATCATTTTAGAGGAGAGAGGTGTGTGGTGGCCGGTTACAAGGGGAGAGAGAGAGAGAGAGAGAGAGAGAGAGAGAGAGAAGGGGGGAGGGGAAGCTGAAGAAGAGAGGAGTGGGAAGAAAAGAAGAGAGTCCTTGGAGAGAAGGGGAGGGGGTTGCAAGAAGATAGGGTAGAAATTGTGGGAGTTGGGGGTTGGGGAAAGGGAGAGGGTGAATTTTTAGAGTAGAGAGGGGATAGAGAAGAAAGGGGATCAGCCACAAGGGGGAGAAGAAAGGAAGTATTGGGAGCTGGGAGAGAAAAGGGATAGTTGTAAGAAGACAGGGTAGAAAAAATGGGGAGGGGAGACCTGGAGTTTCGAGGAAGGGAGGGAGGGGAGGGGGACATTTTAGAGCAGAAAGGGCGGGGGAGAATAAGAGATATCGGTAGAAATAAAAAGGGTGGGGGGGGGGAATGGGGGTTTGTGGGACGAGAAGGGAAGGAGAGAAGAGGAGGAAGACAGAGTAGAAAGAGAGGGAAAGTGGTGGGGGAGGGGTATCGAGAAAGAAGAATGAGGAGTATCGGTAAAAAGGGTGGGGGGAATGGGGGTTTGAGGGAAGGGAAGCAGAGAGAGGGAGACATTTAGAGTAGAAAGAGAGGGGAACTGGAGGGGGAGGGGTATCGAGGAAGAAGAAGGAGGAGTATCGGTCACAAGGGCGGTCGTCAACACCAACTAGAGGCCATGAGGAGGCCATAAAGGAGGGCAGTATAGTGGTGGCCATCTGAGCTCCGGCCACTGAGGGCTTGTGGCGTCGGTGCTATAACTCCCTAACTGCCAACACACGTGAATATTTGACCACACCACACTCATCAGGCCGACGGCAAGAAGGGCAGGGGGAAGGGAAAAGGGCAGGTTGATGAAACTGGAAAGGGGGAGAGGGTAGGGAAAGAGAAAGGTTGATGAAGTGGATAAGGGGATCGTAGTAGTAGTTGTGTGTGTGTGTGTGTGTGTGTGTGTGTGAGAGAGAGAGAGAGAGAGAGAGAGAGAGAGAGAGAGAGAGAGAGAGAGAGAGAGAGATCCCCCCAAAGAAACAAGAACAATGAAGGTTAAATAAAAAATAAGGACTGATTGATTTGTGAACAGTGGATTTTGAGAAATGTCGAGACGAATAATTGATAAGCGGTCAGGCCAGCAGAAAGGAAAAGATAGATAGATAGATAGATACATAGATAGAGATAGAGTGAATACAATGAAGGTAGACTAAAGCCGAAGATGATGAGTGTGTCTGTATATCGTCACGAAGTTCTTCGTTCTACTTCGAACATTTGCAAGGTGTGTGTGTGTGTGTGTGTGTGTGTGTGTGTGTGAGAGAGAGAGAGAGAGAGAGAGAGGCGGGGTGGAGTTGAGTGCCAGGTACAGTTTTAATCAAGGCAGACAGACAGGTAGTAACATAAAACGGTCATCACCATCATCACCATCATCATCGTCATCATCATCACAAATGCCTGAGGTGGTTAGGACCGATAGTCACTAAAGAGAAACATGGTAATATAATAAGAAACAAAAAATGTTAAAGATATAAAAATTCATACAAGAACCCACTTTCAAATAAAACACAAAAACAGCATAACAAAGAAAACAGTCCCCTTCATCCGTTCTCTTGTTCTCCCAACCTCTTCTCTATAATTCCTGTAAATTGTCCGAAATAACTAAACACACACACACACACACACACACACACACACACACACACACACACACACACACACACACACACACACACACAGAGAGAGAGAGAGAGAGAGGAGTATAAGCCACACCAGAAGACAAATTGTATTTAGCAATAACAACCTAAACCAACTTGCACCCCCATCCCCACCCACTATCCCCTCCTCCCTTCTCCACCTCTCCACCCAACCCCTACCCCTACCCATACCTCCCTCCTCCCTTCTCCACCTCTCCACCCTACCCCTACCCCCCTCCTCCCCCTCCATCCTCCCCTCCCCCTCGTGCCTCCCATAGCCCGTGTAAATTGATCGTAATTAGGGAAAACGAGCCCTATTAAGAGGCGTAAGAAAGTGCAATAAAGCTTCCCCGGCCTCGTTCATTAAAGCAAAAATGCGAGCAAGACAACACCGGCTGGAGGCACGGAGGAGGGAGGGAGGGAAGGAAGGAAGGAGGTAGGGATGGAGAGGTTGGGAAGAAGGGGAGAAAGGTAAGAGGAAGCGACAAAGAAAGAGGAAGATGGTATGGGAAGGAGAAGAGGTTGAGAGAGAGAGAGAGAGAGAGAGAGAGAAGGAAAAAAGAAAGAAGAAACACAATGGGGAGGAAGTGAAGAAGGGAGGAGCGAGGGAGGGAGGGAAGGAAAAAAGGAAGAGAATGAAGGAGGAGGGAATGAGGAAGAGGTGGGGAGGAGGGTGGAAAGAGGAAGAGAAAAAAGTGGAGGGTAAGGATGAGGTGAGAGGGACGGAGGGAAAAGTCGAGGGAAGATAGAGTGTCGGCAAAAGGAAGAGAGGAGAAAAAAGTAAGAAAAAGGAAAAGAATGGGGGAGGATGAGGGAAGACAGGAGAGAAAGGAAAAGAAAAATGGAGTAAAGTAGGAAGTAAGGAGAGAAAGAGAGAGAGAGAGAGAGAGAGAGAGAGAGTGAGAGAGCGCAAGGAAAGGAGGGTAAGAGAGGGACTGAACGAGTAAGGAAAAATAGGAAATGAGAGACAGAATGTTAGGGAATAGTAATATCTAGAGGGGCACTCAGTGGAGCGCATCTCTCCGACAAGGGCAACGTAATTTCCAAGTCAGTCTTCAAAGTGGGTTAGGTTTTCACATCATTGATTACGGTTTCGGAAAAAGTGTTTTCCGGATACAGAATCTGTAATACGATCTGGATCGGTCCCAAAAGTTAATCGATTGTTCCCTGGGACGTGGGCTGTCTACCCACCAAATTTGGTCCTTATCTCATAGTTCTGAGTAATCCTGCTAACAGAGAAACGAGCAAACAAACAGGGATGGAAAAATACTCTCCTGGTCGGAGAGAATAATAATAATAACTATAAAGCACTCAGAGAGCGCATACTTCAGCCAATGCCATTGCCATTAAAAAGGTTCCGGATCCGGATCCGTGGATATACATAGGATCCGGACCCGGACCCGGATCTGGCCCCAAATTTAATAAAATTCTTTATTGATCCATGGCGCACCTTTCCTCAAAATTTCATTGAAATTCATTGAGATATTGTGCGGGATGCTCCGGATCCGGATCCGCCCCAAATTTAATAATTTATTCCTTGGGCCATGGCCCACCCTTCCATAGAATTTCATCAAAATCAGTTCATAACTTTTTGAGTAAAGTTGCTAACAGACAAACAAACAAACACACCAACGCCGGCAAAAACATGATCTCATTGGCGGAGGTAATAATAATAATAATAGTAGTAGTAGTAGTAGTAGTAGTAGCAGTAGTAGTAATGAGTACGTAGGAGTATAGTAGAACAGATCAAAAGTTAACTGTTGGGATAAAATTAATAAAGCAGATATAAACAACGTGAGTGAACAAAGGGTAAAAAAAAAAAAAGAGGAAGGGAAATTTTTTAGAAGAGAGAAGAGAGGAGGAAAAGAGAGAAGTTGCGAGATTTTTGACAGAAAAGATGATGATGGAAAGAAAAAATAGATTGGAGAAGATAAATAATGGTAAACTGAAAGAATATTTAAAACAAAAGAGATAAAGAAGAATCGAGGAAAAGGTGAAGGATGGATGGAGAAAGAGGCGGAAGTAAGGATGAGAGAGAGAGAGAGAGAATCTGGGAAAGGGTTATGGATGAATAAAGAGACGGAAGTAGGAAGAAGTGCGGGAATAGGGGGAGTGATATAAATAGGAATGGAGAGCAGGAGGAAGTCGTCAAGAAAATTGTTATTCTGTCATCATTTCCGTATTCTTTTTCTCTCTCGTTTTCTTTTCTGTGTTTAATCCTTTTTCTCCCTCAGCAAATTGCAGTTCCATGTTTTAATTTCCCATATCATTTACCTTTTCTTCTGTTTCTTTTCTCATATATATCTTTATCTTGTTCTCAGTCTGCTGCTGCTTCTTCAATTCTCCTTCTGTGCAGTAATCTTATCACTACACACCACCCTCCCTCATACACTGTCCTATCTTATCTCTTCATCTCCATTGGTCATTTCTTCTCGTTCCTGTCTCATCGATCTCTCCGACATCCTGCTTCCTGTTTTACTTCTTCTTCCTTTCTATTATATTTACCCATTTTGTTTTTAGTCATATTTTTCCTGATCCACCAATCTCTTCTTCCTCTCCCATCTTCTTCCTGTTTTAAATCTCAGTCTATTTCCTGTTATAATTTATCCAATTTAGTCTCTGTCTTCATTTTCTCCTCTTCCTTTTTTCTCTGCAACACCCCAGCTTCCTTCAGGAGGGGTCTTTGGTAAATATATGAGGGTCCGCTGGGTGCAAGACGGCTGACTTTCAAACACCGCCACTTCCTTGTAATTTTCGGAGCTGGTGGGCCGGAAGATGGCGGACGGAGGGAGGGAAGGAGTCTGCCGAAAGTGGGGAGGGCACCCGGATACTTGACGGGAGATTATGTGGGTCGGATACGTAAATTGGTTTGAACTTTAATGGATGTAAAGACGGGAAATGGATGAGGATTTAGTGTTCGTGTCACTTGAAGAACCACTCTCTCTCTCTCTCTTTCTCTCTCTCTCTCTCTCTCTCTCTCTCTCTCTCTCTCTCTGAATCAGGCAAAATTAGTACGGTATTCTTGACTTTGTAGTGGTAGCTTTGATGGACATTTCGTTGTTTGATAAAAAAGAGAAAGGTAAGAAAAAAGGGAGTTTCGTCAGTGTGATGATTGATTCAGAGGTAAAATTTTGATAAATGTTCAATGTAGATGCCTTTTGATGAACTTTTAAAAAATGAATTTGACTAAAATGATTTATATCTTTCGATGACACTTATCTTGATTTCGCGGATATAAAATGGAATTATTTTCTGTGTGCGACCTTCGAGGGACAGTGCAGTGATCCCAGGAGAGAAAGAGAGAGAGAGAGAGAGAGAGAGAGAGGCGACTAAGTCAGGAATTGCGAAGTTGAATCGATTGGGAAACTGATCACTCCATATACATACAAAACTGAATCATTCCCCTAAAAAGGTTCGAAACGAGAGATATTTTCGATGACCTGTTATATGGTTAAATCCCCAAATAAATCGTGTCTATGATGGGAAAAATCTCACTGTCCACCAAATCTTATAACACAGACAAGAGGGCATTAAAGCCTATGTTTCCTGCCTCCTTCCATCACACCATTTCTCAGTTCATCCTTATGATTGTGAATCCCCCCTCCCCTATCCTGGAATAACCCAACCCAACCCAACCCAACCAATCCCCCATCCCAAACACAATCATAATATAGCATAGCATACCATACCATATTGCACCATACCATACCATACCATACCATACCATACCATACCATACCATACCATACCATACCATACCATACCATACCATACCATACCATACCATACCATACCATACCATACCATACCACACCATACCATACCATACCATACTATACCATACCATACCATACCATACCATACCATTGCACATCGTACCATATATCACAGCATACCATACCATACCAAACAACAGCATGGCATAGCGTACCATACCATACCATACCATACCATACCATGCAAGAATTTAACATAGCACAGCATAATATAGCAACATATCATACTATATCATAACATAGCATTGACAATATATAACAACACAACAAGACCCTTCTTATCCAACCCCCCTCCCGCCTGCCTCTCCATTCTTACTCTCTCTGACAAATCCTCCTCCCCACCCCTCCCCTCCCCTAATCCTGCTTGTGCCTCAGACGGATGACCCAGCGTCCCTCACTCCCGGGAAATCCTCAGCAGTGTGACCTCGTTTACATTTGACCCCCTTCCCCCCCTCCTCCCTGCACGACTACCAAACAAGGGAAGGCTGGGTTGGGTTAGGTTAGGTTAGGTTGGGTTGGGTTAGGTTAGGTTAGGTTAAGTTAGGTTAGGTTAGGTTGGACTGGGTTGGGGTATGTTTGGTTAGATTAGGTTAAGGTGGAGATAGAAGGGTCAGGTTAGGTTGGATTCAATCAAATTACATTAAAATGGGTTAAAATGGTTTGCATTAATTCAAGGTAGATTCGGTTTTCTTGGGTTTGGGTGGACTAGGAGAGAGAGAGAGAGAGAGAGAGAGAGAGAGACTGGATGAGATCAGGTCCGGTCAAGGCGTCAGAAAGTGACAGGTACATGCAAAGTTGAAGTGAAGGGACAAAACCAAAACGTCAGTCACCTTTCCACATGAACTTTAAAACTAATGCAGTAGACGAGGGCATGAACACTGGGTTTGTCTCCTCGATGGACGTCCCGAAACCAGAGGGTGAATTTGGTAAAGCCTAGCCCGAAAAGAGAAAAAGTAGGAAGTCTAAACGCCCAGTTAGAAGGAATCGTACCTTATTCTTGAACAGAGAAGAACTGAATAATTACGATTTTTGCTGAAGGACGTTTAGAAGTCAGAAGGTAAGTTTTTGGTAAAGTCTGGCTTGAAAAAGAAAGTTTCGTAACCTGTCTGTTCACCCGGAGCCTTACTGGAGAATTTAGATGTGAATTATAGCGATTTTGCGTGATTTACGTTTTGAAACCTGATTTTGGTAAAGTCTGTCTAAAAATATGTAGAAATAGAAGTGTCCAGTTGGAGAAAAATGCACCTTAATGGAGAATGTACAAGATTTGGATTATAACGATTTTGGTTTGATGGACGTTTGGAAACCAGAAGATTTTTTAAAAGTCTGGGCTGAAAGAAGGAAGGGTGGAAGCTTCTTTAGATATTCGTCAGAGAATTTTGTGCCTTGTATGTAAATTTAGACCTGAATCATGAATGAATGTATTTTTATACGGATGTTAAAAAAAATATATGGGCATCACGAAACCAGATCTATATCTTTTTTAATGTGGAAGAGAAA
>NC_137054.1:1407322-1412322 GCF_032717465.1 Coenobita brevimanus
TGTGTGTGTGTGTGTGTGTGTGTGTGTGTGTGTGTGTGTGTGTGTTTTGTATGTATGTGTGTGTGTATAAGTTTGAATGAGAGTGGGAGTTTGAGTGTGCTAGTGTTTCTGTGCCTGTATTGTCATAAGTTTGAGTGGACGTCTCTCTCTCTCTCTCTCTGTTTTTATTAAACTCTCAGCTACTAAGTGCTTCCCAAATTTTATGACGCAGTTCCCCTTTCGTAATAACAATATCCAATAAAAATAACCAAATACTCAGCATATTCTCATCACCTGTACTGTACATTAATGGGTAGTTATTGTGCTCGTAGCTACATGGTACTTTCCTAATTGTTTCCTGCATTATTTCTTCAAAAGAACAGGATCCAAAAGAGAAAAATATAAAGAATAAATTTTAAAAGCAGTTCTTCCTCATTTCCGACGAACTCTTATTTACCTACTTTTTCTTTACTTATTTTTAATTTAGCAGGTGCGCGAGACTTACATGAAGGAGCGTTAGTGCCAGCTTTAACACACGGATTTGAGACTATGGTGTGGCATGAAAATGAAAAGTCAAGAGTAAGAGCAGTGGAGATGGGACCTCTTCCCCCACTGTACTCTCATTTATAATACACCCCACAAACAAGCCATTTTATCATTTATTCACGCCAAATCATGTATTCATTTTTATTTATCACACCGAGACAGTAACCCAAAATAACACAAATATTTCCTTGGTACATTCCAGTCCGCCCATATATATCTTATTGATTATACTCTCTGCTCCTCGGAACTTTCCATTATTACACTCTCTGCTATACGGTACTTCCCTTTCTTGTTACACTGCTCGGGACTTCCCTTCCTTATTACACTGCTTGGTACTTTCCCTTACTTATTACATTACTCGGTATTTCCTTTACTTATTACACTACTCGGTACGTCCCTTACTTATTACACTACTCGGTACTTCCCTTACTTATTACACTATTCGTTGCGTCCATTACTTACTACACTCCGTTACTCGGTACTTCCCTTACTTAATACACTCCCTGCTACCATAAACATTCCTTATTACTCGGTACTTCCCTTATTTCACTACTCGGTACTTTCCTTATTACACTACTCGGTACTTTCCTTATTACACTTCTCGGTACTTCCCAGACGCCCCAAGACAGTAACTTTCCCCCATAACAAAACCAAATCCCATCCATGTCCTTATCCCAAGAAGCGATCAAGTGGAATAGAGGCGTAAATATAGACGAGATGGCTTTATATGGTTTTCCTATAGCGCAGGATTCGAAGCAAGGCGCCGCACCCATCTTACTGACGCCTGGCCCGAGTTATGTGTGTGTGTGTGTGTGTGTGAGAGAGAGAGAGAGAGAGAGAGAGAACCATGACAAAAAGTGTCTAATTCAGACAGAAAGACTTGAATGTGTGTGTGTGTGTGTGTGTGTGTGTGTGTGTGTGTGTGTGTGTGTGTGCAGTACGGTTTGTAATTTTCTCTCTCCCTCTTGGTTTCGTATTGTTTAGCGATCTGCGATTTCCTCTCTCTCTCTCTCTCTCTCTCTCTCTCTCTCTCTCTCTCTCTCTCTCAGGGTGTTTGGTAAGTAGCTAAGAGGGTGATAAATACTCGTCACTTTGGTTTTAGTAAGAAAATATCCAGGGTCTTTTTTTTGGCTATATCTTTTTCTTTTTAGGTTTTATATGATTTTTTTTTGTTTAATGGTGCGTTATTTGACTTTCTCGTTGACATTTCTTTGTGTATTAGTTATAAGTTCACTGATTTACATGTATTAGGCCACTTATTTATGTATATTAGGCAGGCTTATTTACTGACTGTTATCCTCCCTATACCGGCACCCATACCTATACCACACCTTCATACACCACACCTGCATCCATACCCACACCCACACCCAATCCCTCATCTACACTTCACCCTATTCTGAATCATGCCACATTCAGTACCACACCCTCATCCACCTCACACCCACACCCAAAACCCACATCACCTTCCTGTCACATCACACACACACCTTCAGTCATTCATCTCACACCCACACCGACACCCACACCCACACCCACACCCTCACATACACCCAAGACTCACAGGAGGACAGATTTACAATAGTTATGACTCTCGCTGTGATAAACCGCCTCGAAGTGACGTATAGTTCTGTTAATGTTTGATTTCCTTTATATTCCTTTGTACCCTTACCAACCTCAGACTTCCACACCCACACATGACATTTTCTATTGGGACCAGTGCTAAGGGGGAGGGGGGACTCAGCCATTCCTCCGACACTTCGCTGTACACTCTCTCATCCACACATCCAGACCTGTACAAGCTACTCTCTCCCACCCACCCCACCTTACCCACACACCCTCTGACTGCCATATAATCCACTCCCCAAGGTGACTAAAATCGTCCAGAGGCGCTATGATTAATGTGTATAAATCATCATAGGATTGAAAAGGTTTAATTCATTCCTCCCACCTTCCACCCACCCTGCCATCCACTCCACCCCCACCCCACCCCACCCCACCCGCACCTACTCACCCACACACCCACACCACCTCCACCCCACCCCACCCCACCCGCACCTACTCACCCACACACCCACACCCCGCTCACTCGTCCACCCACACACACACACCCCACTCACTCTTCCACCCACACACCCTCACACCCATCCCACCCACTCACCAACCTCACCCACATATCTAACCATCCCATCCACACCCCCATCCCCAACCACACTACCACACCCACCCACCCCACCCACAGCAAAATATGTCCCAGGCTTGAAGGGAGGGGGACATGCGGCCAGAGGGTTAAGATGGAGGGGTGTTGACGTCATCGTTACTCTGTCGTATTTTCCTTCCCACCACGGAGGAAAACTGAGAGAGAGAGAGAGAGTAAAGAAAATCCACTTCCCTCTCACGTGTCCACTACCCAGCCTTTTGACCCTTGTTATGGAACACAGGAAAAAAAAAAAACAGGAAAAAAACAACGCCATTTATTTTCCTTGGCTTGGGTGAAGAAAATACGGAAAATATACTAAAAGGAAATAAATCAGGAAAATATGACAGTAATATAGTAGGGAAAATAAGAAAAAGGTAATAAATCCATCAAAAAAGTAAGAAAAATAAGTCTCTCTCTCTCTCTCTCTCTCTCTCTCTCTCTCTCTCTCTCTCTCTCGTATTTTTGGCCGTGTGTTGTGGCGAAGCGGGACCTCTGTGGGAAAGAAATAAATATACGTAGTGGTGGTCGATGTGTATGTTTGGTTGTCGCCGTTAATGTAGTGTTGGGTGGACGAACGAGGGTGTGGGTGTGGGTGTGGGTGTGGTGTAGAATGGATGAGGGTGTGAGGGTGTGGATTTGTGGTTGTCATGTGCTGTGGTAGAGGTGGGGTGTGATTTTGTGCTAGGGTGGGAGGAGTGTTGTGGGGTGGGTGTGAATGAGGATGTGGATTATGAGTGTGGATGAAGATGTGAGGATGTAGGGTAGGGGATACTGTGTAAGTGATGTTAGTGTGGATGTGAGGTGGATGAGGGCTTGAATTGGAATATGGTAAGGAAGCGGATGAAGTGGATTAGGATGTGTTGTGAAGTGCATGTGGGTGTGTTGGTGTGAGGTGAATGTGTGTGTGTGTGTGTGTGTGTGTGTGTGTGTGTGTGTGTGTGTGTGTGTGTATGTGTGTCTGTGTGTGTGTGTAGGTTGGGTTAGAGTGTGCGTTGTGGTGAATCGAACCATCGTGGGTGAGAAATAAACATGCGTTGTGGTCGGTCGGTCTGCTTGTCGCTGGTAATGTATTGTCGGGAGAAGTAAAGGAAGGAAGGGGTGGAAAATATATTGCTGGGTGGAAGGAAGGAAGGAAAGTACTAAGGAAGGAAGGAAGGAAAGGTGGAAAATATATTGTTGGGTGGAAGGAGGGATTGAGGGAAGGATGGAAGGTAAGAAAGATAAAATAGAGAACATTGCTGGATGAAAGGAGGGAGGTAAAATGCATGAAGGGTAAAGGTAAAGAAGTAAAGGAAAACGTCTATTGATATATTGATAGTACTTTAACCACCTTTTCCAACAACAACAACTCTCTCTCTCTCTCTCTCTCTCTCTCTCTCTCTCTCTCTCTCTCTCTCACACACACACACACACACACACACACACACACACACACACACACACACACCATGATGTAGTGGAGGTTTTTGCCAAAGTGAGGTGAAGTAAATCGTTCTTCCATCAATCTTCCCTCGCCTTCTTACCCTCGTGCTCCTTCCCATTCCCCTCCCCCCGCTTCCAAACTCCTTCCTTTCGCCTCCTGCTCCTTCCTTCTCCCCAGTCTTCACCCCATCCCTCCCTTCCCATCCCCCAATACTTACCCCATTCCACTTTCTCCTCCCACCCTGAAAGGTACCGCTCTGGCTAAAGTTGTCGAGATGAAGTTGAGTGCGATCATCCACTTTTATCCTCCCACTCTTACTCCCTCCTTCTTCCTCCTCCCCCTCCCCCCTCCCTCTCTCTTTACTTTTTGTCCCCCAACACTTGTCCCTTTCCCCTTCCCCCGCTCTCTTTTCCTCTATCCTCCCAGTAAATCCTCTCCACTTCACAGAATTCCCAAATCCCCTTCTCATACAAACTAACCTAGTATCCTCAGCCTCATGGAATAGCAGTTCTTCCCCTTTCCCCACAGTATAATCCCTGTCAGCGTCACAGAATCCGTAAGTGTTTTGCCTGTTTCAGAAAATAATTCCCCTACTGCCAAATAATCCTTTCCTCTGTCTCACAAAATACCCCCTCATACTTCATACAATACTTCCTCATACTTCATAAAATCCTCCTTCATACCTCACAAAATACTCCCTTTTACCTCACAGAATACTCCTTCGTACCTTACAAAATACTCCCTCATACATCACAAAATACTCCCTCATACATCACAAAATACTCACTCATACCTCATTAATACACTCATACCTCATACTCCCTCACAACTCATTAATTCTCTCTCATACCT
>NC_137054.1:1422322-1457322 GCF_032717465.1 Coenobita brevimanus
CATCTTTCATCGTTTTCACAGAGAGAGAGAGAGAGAGAGATCGGTCTGGTGTTCATACGAGAGCGATTAAAACCTGTTCATGTTGAAAGCTAGTGGTAATAGATTTCTTTCTCTCTCTCTCTCTCTCTCTCTCTCTCTCTCTCTCTCTCAAACACCAAAAAGCACGCACAGAATACCCCCTTAAAATAATCTCACCTGAAAAAGAATAATAAAAAAAAAGCCGCCAAACACTCCAATTAACCGTATCATCTCAGTTACCGAAAAAAAACAGAAAATAGAAAAAGAAAAGAAAACGGGATGAAGCAGTGCGCAGGGGGAGCGTGGGAGGGGGGACTTTATAAGATGCACCGCGACATTAACTAAGCCAATTTGTGCTCGGCTATGCACTTCCCCGGCCCTTAATTTGACTAATACAGCAAACGGGCCCCGTCTCCTGTGTTGCCTTTTTACGATTCAGGGAAGTGCTGGCTGGAAGGGGAAGAGGAGGAGGAGGAGGAGTGTGGGAAGCAATGAATATTGTCTTTGAAGGAAGGATTGAGAATGAGGGGAGATGAAGGGGATGGAATAAGAGAAGAGATGAGGTACATGGTAGGGAAGGATTAAGACAGAAGAGGGGGACAAGAAGTGATGAGTTAGAGAGTAAGGAAGGAATTTGGCAGACGATGAAGACAAGAAGATATGAGTTAGAGAGCAAAGAAAGAATTTGATAGAAGAGGAAGAGGATAAGGAAGGAAGGTGACAGAAAAGGAAGACGAGAGCTGATAAAAAGAATAGGGAAGGAATTTGATAGGAAGAAAACTGAGGGAAAAAACGAGTTAAGTAAGCAAGAATTAGCACTGAAATGGACAGAGGGTGGGAGGAAATGAAGGAGTAAGAGAAATGTACTAGGGTGGAAGAGAAATGGAAATGAGGGATGTTGAAATAAAGAGGGAAAATCAGAATGGGAGGGAAGGAATAATGGAAAGACGGGAAGACTTGGGATGGAGAAAGACGAAATATGAGAATATATTTGGGAATTAAGAAAATTACAAGATTGAAAGAAAATATTGGAGAGTATGTATATTTGATACACACACACACACACACACACACACACACACACACACACACACACACACACACACACACACACACACACACACACACACACACACACACACACACACACACACACACACACACACACACACACACATCACCCAACCCCCACACACATTTTATATATTTTAAAGTGTTTTGCAGTGCACCCGAAATAGCTTTTTTTTTTTGGCTTGTCCATGAGTCTCCCCATCAGACCAGATAAAACCAGCATTATGTTTTCAACATATCCTATCGTCACCAGCCGCGCAAATCCGTAGACTCGCCGTAAAGGGTAAATTTCATTGTCACAAAATACACACACACATGGATCTGTATATGAAAAAAAATCCAGCCTCTATTAAATAAAGGATAAAATGGGCAAAAAACAACATTCCATTGCGGGGTACAGCATCAGATAGTCACCGGGCCACGCTTTGCTCTTCATCGGGGAAAAAAAAATCGTGAAAAATATAACTTAGCCTCACTGAGTATGATCACGTGGTTTGCATATTTTTCATGTTTTTGTATAGCTAAAGAAGTACTTATGTAACTAGATGGCATTATTTATTTTATATCTGAGGGAGGACATGTGTAACTAGACAGATTTACTTTTTTCTTTATATATAGCTGGATGGATTAGGTAAAGTATAAGTAACTCTTTTTTACAGATGTCTTCTGAGTTTCATTAAATCATCTGGCTTTCATTTACGTGAGGAAAATATGTCGAACTTGGATCAGATAAACCGTCCAGTGACCCCTTAACTTCTCCAGATCTCCCCTAAGTTGCATTAAGTGGCATGAATTAGTTGAGAAGAAGCACAAGGGGTTAGAGAAATCAGACATAGCTTTGAGTAGCCTCTTAAGCTTCCACATATCTCTCGTAAGTTTCACAGTCGTCTTGTAGTAGTGAAAATTAAATAAAAAATATACCATCTTATTGAAGACATTAAGTAACGCCAGACTGGAACATAAGTTGCATCTGACTGGAATGGGAAAAAGTAACATGAGACTGGAACATAGGTAACATAAGTAACACCCTGGGCCAATATATACCCACTTCTAAGGAGTGGGGCCCCGAGGCTAGGTTTACTTGGTTGATTTAAGGGAATAACGTGATCGAAAGAACCCGCTACTCACCTTTTGGTCATGAAGGAAATCGTCAGGAGGAAGTAAGAAGAATTTATAAAAAACACGTCATGGAATTAAAAGAGGTGAAAGAAGCATAAGATCAGAATATAAAATGGTTGTGATGATGGAGAGAATGTAATATTAGGTCAAGCGAAAGTGAACGAGGTATAGACGGAAATAAAATTGTTAAAAAGTGTGAAGAACAAAGTGTAGAGATATATCGAATTGGCAGTAGTAGAAGTAGTAATAGTAGTAGTAGTAGTAGCAATGATGGTGATGGTGGTGTTTTTATCTGAATGTGTTGTTAAGTTCATCTGAATGTGAACCCAGTGAACTGCAGGCTGAACCTGACATCCTCCTGCAGCTCACAATCCTCCTTTCGGGGGTTAAAGAGGGAGATGAGGGACGAATGTATAACTGGGCAGCGGATCCGTCTGGTTATATCGGTGCCACCACGTGAAGGCGCCCTCTCCAGCACCTCATAGACGTAAATAGGTGGAAGTAAAACCAGGTCAGAATATAAAAATAGCGTGATAAAACAGACAACCGCCAAAAGCTCCATTGTATTACTGACTATTTTGACTTCCATTGATGGGATTTAGGTGAATGGGTTAATCTGGCTTAGAGTTAATAGTAATGTGTGGGACGATGGCTTGGAGTGGCGGGAGATTGAGGGGATAATGTGGAATGATCTGTGTGTGGGGGTGTGTAGGAGTGATTGTGTCGCTTTGTGTAGATTTGTGTGTGTGTGTGGGAGGGAGTTGATGGACGAGTGTGTGTAGAGGGGAGGGATGTATGTGTGTGTGTGTGTGTGTGTGTGTGTGTGTGTGTGTGTGTGTGTGTGTGTGTGTGTGGTAAGGAAGCTACATTTATTTTTCGTAATCCCACATTCGACAAAACGACCCACATAAATCTATTCATCTCAACGCATCTTTTCATTTTCCTCACTACCACAATCGACACACGTAAATATCCACATTATGTTTAGGGTCTTAAGAAACCTACATTTATCTTCCTTAATCCACAGCCACTCTTCTTGAAAATCCAGCGTGCTCTTAGAATATCTTGAAGTGTCTGGCTTATGCTGTTCTCCTTTTAGCTGTGACACTATTTTCCGTGTGTAGGTGTATTGAATTTTGCAAGTCTTTGTGGCCTTGGATGTAAGCTGTGGAGGTGTGTGTGTGTGTGTGTGTGTGTGTGTGTGTGTGTGTGTGTGTGTGTGTGTGTGTGTGTGTGTGTGTGCGTGAGTGCGTAGGTGGTGTAGGTGTGTGATATGGAACTTTTTATATCTTTTCGTCATCGCTCAAGATATCAGTCCTTATAAAGATGTGGCCTTCAGTGAGTGAATATTTTTGTGTGTAAATACGTATATGATGGCGTTGCATGGTGGCTACGTATAATTGATAATTATTAATATCAACAGCGTAATTAGAGCAATTTTTTTTTTTAATAGGACTACTGGAGATTCTGATTTATGTATTAAGATTTTAAAAATATGTGAGTTATTATACTGATGTTGCTTTAAATTGTGTGTGTGTGTGTGTGTGTGTGTGTGTGTGTGTGTGTGTGTGTGTGTGTGTGTGTGTGTGTGTGTGTGTGTGATAAGCGCTTCTCATCTTCTCACAGTACCATACTAGAACCTACTAGCAAAATTCTACGGACATAGCGACCCACATTTCACTTACTCATGTAAGATAGTGAGGAGTATCTAAAATCTGATAATTATAAAAACCTCAATTACCACTCTCTCATTCAAAGCCAGTCAGCTTGGAGAACGCAGGCTGTTTCATCCCTCCCACTCAGTTCACAGTTAGGCCGTGATATCGTTTTGGGCGAGTAGGCGCGCAATTTGTAGGTGGAAGTACGGAAAGTTTTGTGTGTGTGTGTGTGTGTGTGTGTGTGTGTGTGTGTGTGTGTGTGTGTGTGTGTGTGTGTGTGCGCGCGCGCCAGAAGAAAACATACACACGATTCTGGACGTCAGGAAAAGTTTTGAGATTGATGTCTGCAAAAGTCTGCGGAAGTTGCAACCCACGTTTCATTTACTCAACCCCTTTTCACTAGATGTAAAGACTTCTCATAATGTAAGGGATAATGAATATTGTATCACACCCTCCAGTGTTAATAATTACTCTTGGATTTAGTGAAGATAAACAGCAAGGAAAAAGAAAGAGTGAAAGCTGAGGACGACGGGATATAATAGTTACGAACTTGAGTATGTACCCGTCAGCTTGTTGGTACGTACTGAGTAAGGAGAGGTGGGTAGCTTTGGGTGCCACCTTGCCAGTGTCTTTTATTGACTGAATTGCTTAACCTTCTCAGTAATTGTCAGATCAGAACCTGTATCTGTGTTTGAAGCTCTCCACGGTGCCTTTACTTGCTGTCTGTTCTGCTCTCTCTCTCTCTCTCTCTCTCTCTCTCTCTCTCTCTCTCTCTCTCTCTCTCTCTCTCTCTATCTATCTATCTATCTATCTATCTCTATCTATCTATCTATCTATCTATCTCTCAGTACCCAGAGCTTTCGGTCCTGTCAGATTGTTAGACTGACTTGGTTTGATGTCGAAATGGAGCTACATAAATTATCATTTGGAAAGGAAGAGAGAGAGAGAGAGAGAGAGAATACACCACTGACCTGCAGTCTTCCTAATAATTACTGGCTGAGGAACAGAACCTTTTTTTTTTTTTTTTAGCTTCTCCGTGATATATATATATTTTTTTTGTTATTCCTTCTGTTAATCGTGTTTTCTTTTGAGAGAGAGAGAGAGAGAGAGAGAGGGAGGGAGAGAGAGAGAGAGAGAGAATAGACCACTGACCTTTAATCTTCCTAATAATTACTGGCTGAGGAAGAGAACCTTTTGCTTCTCTTTTTTAGCTTCTCTGTGGTATTTTTTATTTAATTAGTCCTTCTGTTCATCGTGTTTTTTTCTCTTTTATTTTTTTTAGCTTAAGAAAGACGTACTCGTAGTGAAGTAGTTAAAGAGGAGCCACGAACCTGTTCAGTACAAGGATGTCTAAATTTCTTTCTTTCATTGTTCTTCTTTTTCATATTCTTTTTCTAATTTTCTCTTTCTTATTCTCTTTTTTGTCTTTTTTTTTCCTCTTCTTTTCTTTTTCTTGTTCTTTCGTTTATTACTGTTAGACTGTGTGTATTTTCCTCGAGCTTATTGAAAGACTCATTCTCTTACTGTCCTTCCAAATGATCATACTGCCAATGATCAACAACTCACTAAATTGCTCTTAATTGCCTTCATTTTTTGTTCATTTTCACGGTCAGCGTATTAGAGAAAGAGAGAGAGAGAGAGAGAGAGAGTTCAAAAGGATATTAGTGAGGTCAGAAGCGCTCAGTTGATTCTCTCTCTCTCTCTCTCTCTCTCTCTCTCTCTCTCTCTCTCTCTCTCTCTCTCTCTCTCTCTCTCTCTCAGTATGTGTGGATAATTGTGTATGTGTCTATCTTTTTGGTTTATATATAAATATATCTTTATATTTGTTGTTGAAAGCTGTGAAGAGTATGTACGATGGTGCGAAGGCTGCAGTGCGTGTGGATGGTGAACTAAGTGAATTTTTCTCTTTGAAAGTTGGTTTGAAACAGGGATGTGTCATGTCTCCATGGTTGTTCAATCTGTACATGGATGGGGTAATAAAAGAGGTACAAGGTAGGGTAGTGGATGTTGGAGTGGCCCTGGTGAGAGAGGATAGTGTTTGGAAACTCCCTGTACTGTTGTTTGCAGATGATACTGTGTTGTTCAGTGAAGACGAAGGGGAGCTGCAAGGCTTGGTGGATGAGTTTGAGAGAGTGTGTAAGAAACAGAATCTAAAGGTGAATGTAGGGAAGAGTAAAGTGATGGTCTTTGAGAGAGGTGAAGTTAGTGAATGTACAGCGAGGTTGGATGGTGAGGAATTGGAAAACGTGAGTACGTTTAAGTACTTGGGTAGTGTGATGAGTAAGGATGGAGGTTTGGAGGGTGAAGTGTTTGAAAGGGTACAGCAGGGAAGAAAGGTTGCTGGTTCTTTGAAAGCAGTGATAAGAAACAGGGAAGTGAGCATGGAAGTGAAAAAGTTACTACATGACAGTATTGTGATACCAACTCTAACGTACGGAAGTGAAGCTTGGACATTGTTGGAAGGACACAAGTCAAGAGTGAGAGCAGTGGAAATGAGTTATTCAAGAGGAGCCTGTGGAGTCACATGGAGAGACAGGCTGACGAATGAGGATATAAAGGAGCGTTGTGGTGTGGATGTGGATGTGATAGGAAGCGTTATGAGGAACACACTGAGGTGGTTTGGCCATGTGGAGAGGATGGAGGGTGAAAGACTGACGAAGAGAGTGTATGTGAGTGAGGTGGAGGGGGGAAGAGGGAGGGGGAGGCCGAGGATGAGATGGAGGGATGGGGTGGAGAGGTATATGAGAGAGGGGGGTGTGAGTTGGGAGCAGGGCAGTGAAATGGCGGGGGACAGGGAGACTTGGAGGCGATTTGTTTGTGGCCACCCCAAACGGGATTGAGGCGTCTGGCAATAGATAGATAGATAGATTTATGCATCCCATTCTCCTCCATCTGCTTATCTTCTGTACGTGTAGGTGTCATTGTGTGTGTGTGTGTGTGTGTGTGTGTGTGTGTGTGTGTGTGTGTGTGTGTGTGTGTGTGTGATGGTCGTATTGTAATTGATTTTAGTGATAACACCCATTCCTGAGCGATTTTTCTGCAGACTGCCCTGCATGATCGCCTTGTATGTTACTAATGCACACAATATAAAAATAAGGCAAGAAAATGTTGAGGTGTAATAATAAAAATAAATCGCCAAGGGAGAGGTGTTACAAAAGCATATTACGTCATCTAGAATACAACCCTAAAGCTAATAATTAATAAAGTTGATACATTAATTTTCAGTCCGAGACTATAATGAAAAATAATTTGAGGAGTGACGAGTGAAGATTTTGCAGACCTAATTCCACTTTGAATAATTAACATTGATTATTAATTACGGAGATCCCACCATAATCCTTTCATGGAATATCTTGCCTTTCATTTTTCGAGGGAGAATTGCGCCAGTCACGTCTACCATTTTTTAAAATGATTATTTTTTGGTACTATGGCAGGTTTTACTAAACTTATGGGGGTATTCTGGTATGGTTAGGAAGCTTACCAACACCTCTTCCTTACCGATTTATTTCTGATTCTTCCTTGTTACTATATTCGTACGTGTTATGCCATCTATATCGATACCGAAAAGACATAAGAAGCAAACCAGGGGATATTAAAGAGTAGTTTGGAAAATAAATCATTAAGGAAGAAGTGTTAGGGAGTTTCTTTACCCGACGAAAATTTGGATCCTTGGCTTGATGGTCATTTATTACTGTTTCAGTTTTCTCCTGACTATTTTTTTTTTTTTTTTCAGTTAAAGAGAGACTGCTAGGAGTAGATGGGTTAGGGATAGCTTTTATCAAACCCTTTAGTATGAGGGGAGTTAATAAGCTTGATTATAAATAATCTACAGACAGCGGGAGTAAAATATATATATATATATATATATACAATGCCGTCTTCCTCCTGAACTGGGTAATATGCAAACCGAGTCTATGTGGATGGATTTGTCTGTGGGATAGGGCTGGGAATTTCGTGGCTTTGGATAGTGAAGGAATTAAGGTTGGTTGATGTTTCGTATTCACTTTGATGATTCTTGTCCTCCATTGTAATATTCATCTTCGTGTTTGTGAATCACACCGAGTCCATCATTGAATACCAGGAGCGATGATGATGATGATGATGATGAAGATTAGGAGGAGGAGGAGGACAAGGTGGGGAGAATATTATGAGGGAGGGTGAAGGTGATTATGATGATGATAGGGTGGGGAGAATATTGAGGGAAGCTGGTGATGCTGATTATGATAGTAATGATGTGAGAGTGGGGAGAATATGAGGGAGGTTTATGATGATAGTGATGATGACAGGGTGGGGAAAATGGTATGAGGGAGAGTGGTGTGTCGAGGGAGAAGGAGGCGGAGGAGAGGTCGTTACTGAATAGGGACAGTAATGCTTTGGAATATATATGAGGCGTGGGACTGTTTGTGGTACGGGAACTTCCTAGAGACGTCGTAAAATCCCCTTGTTTGAGGGATGTATCGTCTTTAATTATAAATGTGTGCTCGAGAAACCATGCAGGCTCTCTCATCTCTCTCCTTACCTCCTCCACCACCATACTTGACTTCACCACAAATCTCCACCACAACGTTCCCTCTCCACCTAGCTTTTATTCACCACACTATCTCTCTCCACCCATCATATTTTCGCCATACCTTCCCTTCATCACCACCATTTTTTCCACCACCACACCTTCTTTCTCCACCACCACACCTTCCTTCTCCACCATACCTTTCCTCCATCACCACCACTTTTTCCTCTACCATATATCATTTCTTCCTATCACAATATCCAGTACCTCAAAGTCTCTCCATCACCACCTTCTTTCACCACACCTGACTACATCACAATCTATAGCATCACATCTTTCCCTCATCTACACCTTTTCCTCACCACTATCATCACCTCTCACCACACCGTCGTCATCATTCACCATTTACTCACAATCACGTCTCATCTCCCAGTACCTCACACGCACATACACACACACACACACACACACACACACACACACACACACACACACACACACACACACACACACACTACCACTCCCACACAATCACTCCCACTCACTTACTCATCCCACCAACACCCTCTCACTCACTCACCCCACTCCCACATCATGTAACACAACTCACTCAATTACTCACTCACTCACCCCAGTCTCACTCCAGGCAGTTTTAGCAGGCAGAGTCATTATCTAGGCCATGAATAATAAGGAAGCTCATGTATATGTGAATGACCCCCGCTACGAAGATTATTATGACTCGTGAATAAACTTACACGTTATTGAAGCCAAGATGAAGTGACTGCTGACTTTTTTTCCCCCTTCTCTCATTTCTTGACTTTGTTTTGACTTGAGTGGTGTGTGTGTGTGTGTGTGTGTGTGTGTGTGTGTGTGTGTGTGTGTGTGTGTGTGTGTGTGTTTAAAGTTAGGGTAATGATGATGATGATGATGTTTATGTGCCCTGTGTCATACCTCTCTCTCTCTCTCTCTCTCTCTCTCTCTACCAAATCGTAGAAAATAAAGCAAGATAATGATTTTCCAACCTCCTTTCTTTGTCTTCATCTAGAGTCGATAATGATAATAAAAGAATAATAGACGGGATATTCAGTTCATTGACGACTATGCGGTGTAATTGACGCGGTCGGTTAAAGCCATCATCATCATCATCATCATCATCACCAATACACTCCTCCTGCTCCTCCTCCTCCTCCTCCTCCTCCTCCTCCTCCTCCTCCTCCTCCTCCTCCTCCTCCTACCACCACCACCACCACCACCACCACCACCACCACTCCACTTAACTCAGAATACATTGCACAGCACACTTCACTCTCTAATTAACATTGTATAAGTGTTGTAAGTAGCGGCGTCCCCAGCCCAAGTGTCATTAATTATAAAGTGAAATCCAATAAGTGAGTTATTAAACGGCGCTAAGTGGAGGCCAATTTGAGAGTCGTCGATTTTCAGAGAGGTCCTTTTTTGTTTCTGGAATTTCCGTGGAATTATTGACGAATTTAAAAGAGATGTGGCCATTGGTTGATATAAATTGTGATTATGGTATTTTTGTGTCTGTCTGTCTGTCTCTGTCTGTGTGTGTGTGTGTGTGTGTGTGTGTGTGTGTGTGTGTGTGTGTGTGTGTGTCTCTCTCTCTCTCTCTCTCTCTCTCTCTCTCTCTCTCTCTCTCTCTCTCTCTGTTTCTATCTGTCTAACTGTCCATGTATATTTCCTCTGTGTGTCAGTTACATGTGTAATGTATTCTATGTTTTTGCTTATCTATCTCTAAATATGTGTATGTTTATTTATATGTCTATTCTGGATATCTGTATTCATCTGTTTGTCACCCATCTTTGTATCCATTTACATCTGTCTGCCCCTCTGTGTCTGTCTGTCTGTCTCAAAATCGTAAGACAGACATACTGGAGGTTCTGTCTAACTCCCCCATTTCTAGAAGTCTTAAGCCGAAGAAAATAGTCAATAGGTAGAATAAAATAAAAATATATATTTAGTATAAACAGCCCTTCACGCCGATGACGTATTTTAGACCTAATTCTATCTGTGACCTGTCGATTAAATGCAACTTAGAATTTTCGAACTGCAGGGGTAAGACACAGCCTTCACTTACCCCTCCACTTCAAGATGTCCCTTAAGTTGAGTCAGATCTTTAAGTGGTAGTTAGAAAGGATAGGAAAATGCATCATTGGACTGAACGGGTTAATACGTCTTTGTGGGCCACTTACTGTCCACTTTGGCTGGTGTGTAAGTGGAGGGCCACTTAAATGTCCACTTTGCCTGGTATGGAAGAGGAGGGCCACTTAAATGTCCACTTTGCCTGGTGTGTAAGTGTTATTTGAGGCAGGCTCACCTACCACAGTCTTCTCAGGCACCACTTAATATATGCACTTAATATATGCATAGTCTTCCAACGTTATTAAATACTGGCAGAGGAGAACAGTGGGGGGGGGATGGGAGGGGGAAGAGAAGGGGGAGGGGGAGGAGAAGCTTGTAGGAGGAAAGGAAGGGGGAGGGGAAGTTGAGAGGGAGATGGGGGATGGAAGGATGAGGGGGGAAATGAAAGGGACAGGTGAGGAGAGTAGGTGAGAGTGAGTTATTTTAGTGTCCACTTATTATCACAGTTCCTTTTACCCATCTTTCTGTCTATTTATCTATTTGCTTGTGTGTCGATCCACACACACACACACACACACACACACACACACACACACACACACACACACACACACACACACACACACACACACACACACACACACACACACACACACACACACACACACACACTGAAAGTGTGCAGATGAGGTATATAAGTGTTAATTTATGAAAAGGAGGATCAGTCTTGCGTTCAGTTATTCATATAGATCCCACCGTTTATTTTCATTTGTTTCCTGGCCTTTAATATTCAGAGCCAAGGGATCTCCATGCCAGACCAGAGGGTGGTGAGGAGGGACTGAGGTGTTTTGTGCCCACCTTTAATTTTAGTTCTACCTCTCCGTTTTAGTTTAGTTTCCTCTCACAAGTGTGTCCAAGGCAGTGAAAAGGGGCCACTCAGACACCCCCGTTTTCTCCCATCCATCATCCAGACCCACTTTTCCAACTCAGACCCACTCATTACCTCCATCCCTCCCGAAGCCCCGCAAGTCACCTCACTAATTAACCAAGATATGCATTTTCTGATTTTTTTATTCCTTGTTCGTGAGCTTGGATTATTATTTCATTTCTTGCATAATTAAAGGCAGATTAAGTTAATGTTAAAGTTGATAATATTCCTTGTAGAATTTATTTGTCACTGCGAGTACTGATGTGTCTTAGTTATATTAGTCTGTATTTCCATTTGTCTTTTTCTTTTAATTTGTATATTAATTTTTGTACTTACTAAAGAAATAAAAAATGAGTGACAGTGTTAGGGATGTAAGTAAATCATGTTTATTTATATTTACTTAGATATTTATTAATTTTACTTTTTTTTTCTCTTCCAGGTACTGCTCTGCTTGAATGTAAGTACCTCATTTTTATTTTTATTAATTAATTTATTTTATTGCAGTATTTCAGGAGGTGTTTGATGAACTACAAGAATTTTCTTATCCTTGCACTGATTTTTCGACACTGGTCTAATTTTTGTTTTCGTAAATATATATATTTTTAATTTTCGGTCAGTTTCTTTCTTTCATTCTTTTGCATTTCTAATTGGTCTTTAACACTCAAATTCCTTTGAGACTATCCGTTAAATATCCTAGAGTTTTCCCGGGCATGAGAGGGGTAATGTCAGTTTATGGTCCTCGTTCTATACATTTTTTTTTTTTTTGTTTCTTCGTTTTTTCCGTAGCTTCACATTCTTCTCAATTATTCATGGTATTGTTATCTTCTTCTCAATTTCTTTCCTACATTTTTTTAAACTCTCTCTCTCTCTCTCTCTCTGTCTCTGTCTGTCTGTCTCTCTCTCTCTCTCTCTCTCTCTCTCTCTCTCTCTCTCTCCCTCCCTCCCTTTTTATAACATCCTTCCTTTCTCGAGAAAAAAAGAATTCCTACAATTCTATCATCCACGGCCCGTCGTTCCTTCCATATTCTATCCTGCTTACTCCTTCTTTTTTTTTTTCTTCTTTCCTTTAATCTCTCTGGTATTATTATTATTATTATTATTATTATTATTATTATTATTATTACTATTATTATTATTATTATTATTATTATTATTATTATTATTATTATTATTATTATTATTATTATTATTATTATTATTATTATTATTATTATTATTATTATTCGCTTAAAGGCCTCTTTCGGCGGCCTCCACTCGATGTCATTCCTACTTTCAGTGGAAAGGTTACAGAAATTTGAATTACTCATGCCGTGAACGAGGCGGAGCAAGGAAGTTTCCCTTATTTTTATCATGCTGGGACACCCGTTGAGAAGAGAGAGAGAGAGAGACGTCATGGAATTGAAGGATTTAATATCTCCCTCGTCTTCTCCAGGTATTTCTCAAATACTGTCTTCTCTGGTCCATGCTTCCCCCTTCCTTCCTACCTTCCTACCTACCTACCTACCTACCTACCTACTTACCTACCTACCTCGCTACCTGCCTACCTACCTACCTACCTACCTACCTACTGTACCTGCCTGTCTACTGTACCTGCCTTCCGGCCTTCCTTCCTTCCTCCCATATATTCACTGCACACCCAGCTTTTACTTAAATATTTACCTCCTTTTTTTCTTTACTTTTCTCCATCTTTTTGCCTCCAGCTTTTACCTGCATTTCTTCCTTTCATTTTCTCTTCAGTTTTGACCTCTTTCATTTTACTCTTTTTTTTCCCTCTCTCTTTCCATTTATTTTTCTCCATTGGGATCAAGCGTTATTAATGGCTTTATTTTTGTTTATTTTTTTATTTGGCGTACTTCGGATCAGTTTTTTTCAATTAAGGTTATTTTCATCATCCATCCCCTCTTCGGTACTGGAGAGGGATGCCTTCACGTGGTGGCACCGATATAGCTGGTCGGCTCCACTGCCTGGTTATACAAATGCCCCTCAGCTACTTCCCTATCCCCTGATTGGAGGATGGTGTTCAGCAGAAGGACAGTTTAAGGCTGCGGTCCACTGGGTTCACGTTTCGGATGAGCCTGGAGTTACTACTACTACTACTACTACTACTCCTGCTGCTGCTACTCTTGTCACAGTTTCCTGGCCTCTGACTATCCTATGGAGACATATTCCTTGGCGTGTATTGGCGACGGTAACGGAAGCTCCCTAACACCTCTTCATGAGCGATTTATTTTGCTAATTACTCCTTTACTATCCTCTATCTTCTTCTCGCACTTCCTTTATTTATCTTTATTTCACTAATCTTCTTCTTGCACATCTTATATTTGTTATTTATTTCACTTATCTTCCTCTTGTACATCCCTTATTTATCGTATCATCACTTATCATCCTCTTGCACCTCCTTTATTAATCTTTATTTCTCTTCCTCTTCCAGCTCAGGGGGATTGGTCAGTCACCCCCACTTTACTTTTATTTTCTTATTTTTTTGGCAATAGTGCAAGGGATTCCGGAGAGGCAGGACGAGTTAAATTTCCTTCTATCAATATTGCAATGATTTTTTTTCTGCAATCTATCTGGCTTTCAATTCATTCTTTCTCTTTATCCTGAGTTTCCCTTGTTTTCCTGCAGTATTTGTGCTTTATAAATGTTCTTATCTCTCTCTCTCTCTCTCTCTCTCTCTCTCTCGTCAGCTTTTTTTTTTTTTTTTCATGATATAACTCCTTTTTCCTGCCCCATTTTCTACAAGTTTTTCATCACTTCCTTCCTCCCTCCCTCCCATTTATTCTTCCATTTGAGCTCCAGGTTCTATATATTTTTATCACTATTCGTTTCTCCAGTTTTTATGTTCACGTTCTTCTTGCTTTTTTTTATTTTTATTTTCTTATAAGTCATTTTGTCTTCAATTATGCATTTATTTTTCTCCATCAAGTGGCAAATATATCTTAAAAAGTTGATGTAAAATAATTAAGGAAGTGGAAATACAACAAGCAGATGGAGTGAAATAAATAAGAAACTGGAGATAAAGCAAGAAAATGGTGTTGAATTGTTAAGGAAATGGAAGTACAGCAAGAAAATGATGTGAAATAATAAGGAAAATGGAAATAAAGCAAAAAGATTACGTGAAATCAATAAGAAAATGAAAATAAAACAAGAAAATTATGTGAAAATATTAAGAAAATGGAAGTAAAGTAAGAAATTATGTGAAAATATTGAGAAAATGGAAATAAAGTCAGAAGATGGTGTGAAATAATTAAGGAAATGGAAATAAAGCAAGTTTTTATACACATTTATTCTGTTATTATTGTACACATAGCTCCAGCGTCTCTATAACTCATCTCCATTATTAATTTACTGTATTTATGTTTATTATTATTATTACACATTTATTGCTTTACTCGTGCACAGCAGCAGCGGTTTTTGATTATCCCAACAGCGGTGATATGATTATTATTTTTTCGGAAAAAACAATTTGGCCGAGGCGCGATAGGAATGAGTAACCAGCATCGAAAGAATGAATCGGACGAGCTTAAAAATGATTCAGGCGAGTTTCAAAATGATTCGGTCTATAACAGCATGGTTTAAAAGAGTTTCAAAATGATTCGTTCCATGACAACATGATTCAAGCAAGTTTGAAAATGATTCGGTCCATGACAGAATAATTCAAGTGAGTTTCTAAATGATTCGATCTATGACAGTATGATTCAGGCGGGTTTTAAAATGATTCAGTCTATGACAACATGATACAAGCGGGTTTCTAAATGACTCCATCTGTGGCAAAATGATTCAGCCAAGTGTCAGAATAACTTGGCTCGTGTCAGAATGCTTCAGCCGGGTCAGACCTGGACAGAATAATCCGGCCAGTGACAAAATGATTCGATCGCGTGTGAAACCGATTTGGACGAGACTGCAAATTATTCGTCCAGCGCGTTTTACCCTTCAGGACGAGGACGTTGTATTAAGTACATTTTTGCCTCTACCAGACGATTATGATCACCTTTAGGGAGCATCTTAGTAGTGAAGGGGTTAATGAAGGCAATATTTAACCTCTCCAATTTTTAAAACCCTCCTCTGACCTGAATAAAATCGTCTGGAGGTAGCAGGATTATAAGTAACGTCATCGCAGGGAAGGGGTTTTAGGAAGAGGGTGGGTGTGGAACGATCCTTTGCATTATTAAAAGGTATATTCCAAAAATATTTGACGTGTATTTGTATTGCAATTTGTACGAGAAAATGAAGTCAGCCTTATGAAGCGTGTATATATTAAAAAAGAAATTAATAAAATAATTAAATAAATAAAATGTAAATTTGAATAAAGGTATCCTTATGAAGTGTTTCTATAATTACAGATTGTCCGTATTTGAGAGAGAGAGAGAGAGAGAGTGGAGGGTTGAAAGCAAGAAAGAAGAAATGAAATAAAAGTAGAGGAAGAAGAGAAAAAAGAAAAGGAAAAAAATAATAAGCATAAGCAAATTTGGGGGAATTTAACGTAAAGGAAAATTGTTCTGAAATCAGGAAGAAGCAGACGTGAACCCAAGAAAACGGAGATTAGAATAAAAATGTGTTAAACTTTGAACGTGAAATTTATAAACTTTCTGTGATTTTGAAGCCAAAAGTAAGAGATTTTTGGTGATTGAAGGTGATTTGCAACAAGTATTAATGTAATATTTTAAAGCAAGATATGTGTGATTTAAAGCAAAGCACTAACGTGATATAAAAGCAAGGATGTGTAGTTTAAAGTAGGCACTGTGTTATTTTAAAGCTAGCATGGATAAAAGTGAAACAAAGCTTCAGTGTAATCATTTTAAAAGCAAGAATTCTGTGCTCCAAAATAAGTGTGTGTGCGTGTGTGTGTGTGTGTGTGTGTGTGTGTGTGTGTGTGTGTGTGTGTGTGTGTCGTTTCAAAGCCAGTGTTGATGCAGTCAAATAACAAGCATACCGGTATCTGTTGTTGAGAGCGTCAGAAGTGCTTGTGTGATGGTGAGTCTGACCAGGGAGCATGTGCCTTATTTTACAATCCTTTATAGTAATAATAATAATAATAATAATAATAATAATGATAATAATAATCGTGGAATAGTTAGTGACCAGGGAAGTTGTGCCTTATTTTAGAGTCCGCTCATAATAATAATAATAATAATAATAATAATAATAATAATCGTGCAATAATTAGCCGTAAAATCAGAACAAAAAGCGAAGCCGTACAGACTAATGGAAAATGCGTCAACGTCATGAATATTTCCATGCAGAAACATTAATTACGTGCTTGGGATAATAATTATTATATACATTAGTGTCAGTTGAAAGCACTCTACAAATTTTATCGCGTAGCTCCATCGGTAATAATTCGAAAATGTAGCAGTCACGATAGGCACGATAGACCGTGTAAAAAAGCATTGCCTGGAGAGCATGTTGATTTTTTTTAGACTAGAGACCACGAGGCATTGTTAATCGTGGCTTTGTTCACATCAAAGCATGTGTTTTGTTTATGTTAAACATCACGTGGCATTGTTTACTCCCAGTAAACCACTTGGCTTTGTTGACACCAAAAGACCACGTGCTATTGTTTACATTAAAGACCACGTGGCTTTGTTTACATTAGACCACGTGACATTGTTTACAATGAAGAACTCGTAGCATTGTTTACAATTTAAGGGGGGATTTTAGTTATAATTCTAATTCGACACAATAAAACTAGCACCATTGGGCAGTCCTGACTTCTCACCACAAAGCCAAAAAAAAAAAAGAGAGAGAAAAAGTCATTCTCCATTATCCTCATCTTTTCAGCCTGCCCCCCAAAAAATGGATAAATGGATTTTTCTTTGTTGGTTGTGGTGAAGCTGGTTCGACAGTTAAAAAAAAACTCACCTTTTGTCAACCCTTTCATTCTCTCTCTCTCTCTCTCTCTCTCTCTCTCTCTCTCTCGTAAAAGTAAAATTGTGCTGAGCGCGTAGTATTGACGATGGCAATACTTGTAATGGATGAATTTTATGACGGAATTCCGGCCAGATGCACGATTAAATGAACATAAAAAATACCATTATTGACAAGGTAGTGGGTTTTTAAATGTGAACGCTCGTATAGAAAATGGAAGGTGATTATAGACAACACGTAATTTGATCCCATACCAATGAAATTACAGGGAATGTATGGTAGGATATATAACTGCGAATGACGACATTAAAAGCCGTTCATTGCGTTCATTAACCAGTCTGGGTGAAGGTCATTTACAGCGTGCAGGTTCGTTTCCCCAAGAGGTTTATCGCTCATGTGCCACTAAGGACTTAGGCTGGTCACCTTCCCCTTACAGGTCAGATTCATGATAGACTAACTTCTGGGCCCTGCTTCACAAGGGGCACTTTGGGACTGGATGATGATGATGATGATGAGGAGGAGGAGGAGGAGGAGGAGGAGGACAAAAATAATGATGATGATGATGATGATGACGAGGAGGAGGAGAAGGACAAAAGTGATGATGATAATAATAATGATGATGATGCCATTAAGTGACTGGGAATGCGAATAAACACACACACACACACACACACACACACACACACACACACACACACACACACACACACACACACACACACACACACACACACACACACATCTGCCTTCCTGTTGTGTAAAGGGATTATTGATCGTGAGTGTACCTGGGTGAGTGAGACAGAACAACCCCAGGTAAAGCTGTACGTGGCAACACCGCTAATGAGCCGCCAGGTAATTTGTGATAAATCAGGTAACTCAGGACCTGCCGTGCCTTACCCCACCCTGCCTCACTAAGCCTGCCTCCCTCTGCCTTACCCTTCTCGCCATGTCTGCCTTACCCTGCGTCGCTCTGCTTACCCTGCCTCGCTAATCCTGCATCATCCTGCCTTGCTCTGCTTCACCCTGCCCGTGTCTGCCTAACTCTATCACTGCCTCATATTATTACTGCCCCACCTAGTCACTTCCTCATCCTGTCACTGCCTCAAGCTGTCTTTCCCTCACCTTATTACTACCTCACTCATCGCTGCCTCACCTTGTCACTGCATCACCATGTGACTGCCTTACAGTGTTACTGCCTCACCCATTCCCTCCCCCATGCCTGTGCTTTAGGTGTATGAAAAGGTTAGGCAGCTTTACAGCTCTTGCCTAATGAGGGAATAAATCATAAAGAGTGCAGGTATAAATAGATTACTGATTAAGGATATATAACTCTCTCTCTCTCTCTCTCTCTCTCTCTCTCTCTCTCTCTCTCTCTCTCTGTACTGAAGCGATCTTCATTTAACGAGAACACTAATACACAAGATCTAAGTGTCAAAAGCTCACTGATAATTCAGTTATTTGTTTTGTGTTTACTGGACTGATGAGTGAGACAATTATTGGGATTATCTTGGTGTACGACGTCAAAAGATGCTGGATAATGATGATGGTGATGATGATGATGATGATGATAATGATGATGATGGTAATGATGATGATGATATATAATTATGCCTTTACCTCATCCTTATTTTCCAACAATTTATTATATTCAGTTTGTGAGAACCTTTCGTGATAATTGAGGTGAGTGAATTATCTAACCACTCAATTTTGACGTCTTTGCCCCCCCCCTCAAAAAAAGAAAAAAAATCATCAGGTGAAAAAAGTATACAGTATATATGTAAATGACGTCATACTACCATACTACAGGGGGGTAAAAAAGTAGAACAACTTCTAAGATTCAGTGGCTGCCAACAGGAACATTGTACGCATCGTGGTCATGTACAGGTGCAGTCAAGAGTTTGTCCTCGCTCTCACCCAGCCTCGAGTGCTATAATTTGGATGTGTCGTCATATTCCTGAGAGAGAGAGAGAGACAGACAGACAGACAGACAGACAGACAGACAGACAGACAGACAGACAGAGAGGAGGTGTAGTCAGGTCCTCAAGTTTTGCCAGCTTAGAATCCATGATGAGAGTGTGCAGTGTAATATTATAGATGTTAGATAGATATGAGTGATAAGCTATACTCCTTTTACTCTAACGTGACCCATATTTTCGTCCTTTTGCTGTCTGTTCACATAGCCATAAGAGACAATACTGCGTCTCAGCATCCTCTCCATAGCACTTCTTCGTGACTAGCATTTAATTCTAAAGTTAATCTGTTGCTACTGCTCAGAGTTTCAAGATGAACAGATGGCAGTTTTAGGCCAGGTTAAAGTAAAAACAGTATAGCGAGTTTAACAAGTATTATATTTCATCATAAGTAAAACCCAGCTGCTGAGTGTGCTATATAACGTAGCACGCAGGCTAATTACATCCAGTCCTCTGTCTGTATATCCAGCTTCCTATGACCTCCAGTATTTTAAACGCAGTGTGTCCAGGCATCCTTTTCCTTTTCTTAATATCTTTTCTCTTTTCTTTTCCTTTTTCTTTCTCTTTTTCTCTATTTTCCTTTATTCCCTGTCTTATTTCTCAGACAGCTTTGAATGGCCCCTGTTATTAGAAAAAGATAAGATCGCTTGTTCAGTAGTCAGAATTAAAAAAAAAATATCATCGTGCTGAAGAGCTTAAGATATTTATACTGCTTCCCGATTTATTATATTATTATTGTTATTATTATTATCATCGTCATCATTATAATTAGTATTATTATCATTCTTTTATTATTATTATCATCATTTTTGACCAGACACATCATAATATATGGCACTATCTCACTTGGGCCCAGTTTTATAGAGCTTAAAGTGAACGATATTGTTTTTTCGGTTGTACACTTAATAGTAATAATAATAATAATAAAAATAATAATAATAATGATAATAATAATAGCTTTTAAAAAGTTAATATTGGCAGGTTCATTTTTTAACCATTTTTTCGTGTACAAACTAAAAACATAATATAAGCAAAACAATTTATTCTAATGTTGATTTTTTACAAACACATATCTCCTTAATGTACAGTCTAAAGTTGATATCACAAGCGGAGTAGATATAATTATTGATTTGTTCCAGACAATATTCTCAGCCCTAGACACCCTAAAGCAAATCACAGGAGAAGAAATCAATCACATAGCACCCCTATTTTCAGTCCGATAATTTGTAAAAGTTTATTCTCGCTACCCTCAGACGATTCAGTTCAGCATTTTATTGAGATTTTTGGAACTGGAGGGGTTAAATATGGCCTTAGTTCATTATTACATTGTTAAAATAAATCATAAAAATCGTCTGCGGGTAGCTTTAAAAAATACATCATCGGAGTGAAGGGGTCGATGTCAAACTGGATCCAAAAATTTTTTCCGGCGTATGATGCACTCAAAAAAAATCACAAGCAAAATAAACTCTCACATTTAGATCTCATAGCATGGATAATTGCCCTTTTCTTTCAGTAAGGGATATTTTCTTAGGTATATTTTCTTAAGGCAGACTGCAAGCAAAATTAGTCTTGAAAAATTGCCGAAAGATAGAGTTTTTGTTCCTTATTTAAATGCATTCAGAAGCACAAGCAAAATAGAATCTCACATGTTGTTGATTTCAGCCAAGATGATTATGATTATTTGTATATATATTTTCCTCTCAACAAAATTACTTCCATCAAAAAATTGTCTCTATACACTAAAAGTTGATATGCGGCTTGACAACGTCGTGATTCTGGTAAGCATACATACACGCACACGGAAACACACACGCACATATACATACACACACGCACACATCATCATCACACGCACATACACCTCACTTTAGGAGAAGGATATGTAGATTTGACCTCCCTCGCTTTCTTCCTCACTCTCTCACTTTCTTTCTTTCCCTGGACCCGTGCGTCACCTCGCATCAGAGCTGACTATTCTGTTTGGCACATTAAAACGAAGCACACACTCACATACAACTACTTTCCTTCCTTTTTTACTTGCTTCATCATTTTTCTTCTTCTCTCTATACTCCTTGCTTTCTTTCTGTCTTTCTTTCCTTCACTGGTAACGTCTTCCTCCATCTTCCCTTTCCTCGCTTCTTTTATTTACTCTTTTAGCGTTCATCACCTGATTCCTTTTTCTCTGCTTTTTTTTTCTCACATAATTTCTTCCTCTGCCCACACTCTTCTCTCTTCACTACTTTCCTCTCTAGCATCACGTCATTTTGCTTCTCCCTGCTCGCTTCACCAAGTTCCCTCCCTTCACTCTCATCACCTTCTCTTCCTTTATATGCATCACTGTACTGCTCTGTTCATTTTCTCTCTTTCCTTTTCACTTATACCAGCCTCTGTTAATTAGTCTTTTTATGTTTTTATATCTCGTTCTCTTGCATCACTAGCGCAATTTTGCTCATGTTCATTCCAGTCATAATGCTTTTTTTTTTTTTTTACTCGTAAGCTTTTTTTCCATGTTTCATTACTCTTCTGCTTTCTTTCCCTAACTACTTTCCTCCCTCCATTTCATCAGTCATTCTTTTCTTCAAATCAGGTTTTATCTTAATTCTTACAATCATATAATTTTTCTTCTCTTCATCAGCTCTCTACTTTCATCTCCCTTGCCATTTTCATCCTTTTCCGTCAGTCCTTCTAATTCATTTCCAACAATATCACTTCCCTGTCACCCTTTACCATCATTTTTCTATCGTCACTTCCAACAGTTTTTCCTCCTCCCTTCTTCCCTCTCTCTCTCTCTCTTTCACTGCCACCATTGTTGTCGCTTTGTGTGTGGCAGTCTCTGTAGGTTTTCATCAATCCTGTTCGTCCATGTCTCTCTCAGTGTCACTCTGGGTTGTTTTTCTAGCGACAGGAGGGTATGTAGCACTTTCTCAGTAGCGATCTATTTTGCATGCTACATCTTAATACTCCCCTGCATACAATATAGTTTTTTTTAACACTGCCGTGGTTTCCATCAGTAGAGATATAAGGGGATAAAAAGGTGTAATAGCCAAAATAAATCACTTACAGAATGGCATTACGAAGACACTACGCAACCTACGAAAGTACCCCCCCCCCTTCTCTCTCAATCCTCTCCCCACCCCAGTCTCTCATCCCAGTGTGCGGAGAGTCATAGCTGCGTGGGATAGTAAAAGAATAGTTCTTTGCTGGCTAGTTCCCGAGAGAGTGCAAGGAATAAAATGTAGGAATTGATGATCGCGTGAGTTTTTGATGCTAACACGGGACAGTCATCCTTCACAGATATCATCAGTGTGGAGATGGATAGGTAGATTTGTGTGTGTGTGTGTGTGTGTGTGTGTGTGTGTGTGTGTGTGTGTGTGTGTGTGTGTGTGCAAAGGTAGAATTGTCAGCTGCCGTAAATTTCATCTGTATACTGCTGGAAATGAGAGAGAGAGAGAGAGAGAGAGAGTAGCAGCAGGATAAGGGGGGTGCACCTGTTGTACCTAAATGCTACTGACATTTTGAGAGCTGCATTTTTATTGCAGCAATTGTTTGAGTTACCCCCTTTTACTTTCCTTTCATGTGGTATTGCTTTTCTCGTGTGTGTTTGTCTGTAGTCGTTTGCGTACGTGGCTGGCCGTAAAAATGGTGGGATACGGGCGAGGAAATGTCTTGTTGAATTTGTCATAGAGTGATATGAAGCTATGGTCTGGAAAAATTGGAGATTCAGATTTTTTTTTTATTTTTTATCAGTCTTGCATGCACTCTGTTTTGACATTCTCCCTTCGCCACAACTATTTTTATTTTTCATTTGTTTTTTTTTTCAAATCTGTAACCCTCCCCCCATAAAAAGGCCCTCGGATAGATGACTTCCTTGTTATTGACTTTTTTTTTTAAAGTGTTCATTTAATGTTATGAAAAAAATCTCCCAGATTGGTATTTAATAGTTTTCTAAATATTATCATTTAATTTTAGTGATCTGATGCTGATAATTATAGAGTTCTTTATTAACTATATTCCTGAGACACAGACTTCAGTATATTGTTAGGAAACCTCTTCACCATAAGACTGTCTCTTGTGTTTTATTTTTGCTAACATCAGACGGTGTTATATAATCTCGTTTTGCGAAGGTGTTAATTTTTTACTTGGATATTATTAAATGCTTCCTGGTTTCATAGGTAAAAAATATTTTAAGATTGTTCTATAGTGTTATTTCCCATGGTAGAGAGAGTTAGTAAAAACAGAGGTGCATTTCCAGCCAGACGCAGCCATTATTAATTCAGCTTTGCCATTTTCTTTTCCTGTTTTTCCTGACGGAAATGGATTTATTGCTGCTTTCGTCCCCGCCGCCATTAGAACGACTTACATATTCCCACTTCATTTTTACCAGTGCAAGAAACTTATCCTTTTTTTTTTTTTTTAATCAGTGCTTTTACTATTTTTACGTTCTTGTCGTTCACGCTGTGGAAATGCAGTGTGTGTTTATTGTGCGCATGTTTGATATAATTCTTCTTTTTATCACCTCTTTTCTTCATCCGTGGTCAAAAAAAGCATATGTAAATTTTTGTCGAGGGAGCTTGTTTATGATGTCTGTTTTTAGCACCAACTCTTGGAAATGATTCATATTTCTGTCGTGCTGTTAATGTTTTTTCGCTGCTTCCCTTAATGTCACCAGCCAATGTTCCTTTTATTTTTTGCTTGTATCCACGACATGTTAGCGAGTTTGCCTGTGGCTGACTTTCTAAAGTCATTCCTCCTTCGCATTTATAGCAGCACCGGTTATTCCCTTTTATGTCGTTCTTTTAAATACTTGCCTCCAAATTCCTTCGTCCTCATGCGAGAAGTAAAAAATAAACTAATTACAGGATGTGGTTTGATTTCGGGCAAAATACATTATGGCAGTGACATCTCCCGCATTCTTTTCGTCATTGCTTTTTAATATTTGCCTCCAAATCTCTTCATCCTCCAGAATCCCACACCAACCATCAGCATCCACCACCCACCACCGGAGCGCCAGGCAGTCCAATGCATTACCGTAAACACCGACTGGGCCGGCGCGGGAGGATTTGCCAGCTGATCCGCGTGACGTCACCAATGTAAACACACGACTCCCGGTCGGTGTTTACCCTGGCGGCGCGGCTCCCATTCACGCCGAGGGACCTTTGTTGATATTGCTGACGTCACATTAAGGGAAATCCGCCCCCCTCCTCCTCCCTACGTCATTTCCGCGGGACATATTCACTCAGAAATACGCCGCTTCTGATGCCATTGAGGGGATAGATGGAGTAACCTCAAGGGGTTACTGTTCCTTGTTACCTCCAGGGTCTTCTCCTTTGACTCGCTGCCTTCCGTGATCCTGGGCTCCTTCCCGGTGAGATAAGGGAGAATTTGGAGCACTGAGACAAGGCAAGCGATGTTTCACTTGGCTGATTACTGTGAGAGGTGTGATTGGTTCTGAGGGCTTCAGATTGTCAGTATTTGAGAGTAGAACGTGGTGCTCTAGCTCAGGTTGGAAATGGTGAGCGAGATTCTGTTTCACTGATTGTGCAGGTGGTGGGAAGTTGGATTCTGTTTGTGGGGCTCAGATATTCCGCCAGTTATTGGGTGAGGTTATGTTCTTGTGAGAGAGTTGGAGGAGTTGGAGGTTTGGTTGATGCTTGTCTTGTAGCCACAGAATCCAGAGTTTGGGTTGATGTATCCGTATGATAGTAAAAAAAAAATAATAAATAAGTTTAGCTAAGGTTCCTTTCCTTGGAGTTACGGAACACTTGAGGTGAACTTGGAAACATTCATTTAGTACACAGCACCCTCAGTGGTTGCAGGTATTGTGTGGAAAGATTTGATTTTTCTTATGGTGAGTGTGGGATAGTTAATATGAGATGAATTATTGCCTCTGTGATAAATTGCCACTGTTTATAGATAGAGTAATATTTTCGTTACTTAATCAGGAGAGTAAAACATGATCAGTGCACAGTAGGACTAGTTTGCTGCTTCACGCAATTTTAATTTTTTAAGCTGATTCTTCAAACGCGGCTTACACACCTCACACACACACACACTTTTGGCCATTCTCTTCACAGGGTTACGGGAAAGTTAGCAGTGTGAGGATGATAACGAGATGGAGATGCTGGAAGTGGCTGAGATTGCTGACGTGAGATGACTGACGTCGAGATGTTAGAGATGTTTAATGTTTTTGGTGTGTTGGAGATTATTAACATGTTTGAGATGCTAGAAATGTTTGATGATTTTTTTTTTGTGTGCGTGTTCAGGATTCTTGACGTGAGATGTTTGACGTGTTTAATGTGTTTGACTTGATTGAGTTGACGTGGATAAAGTGGCTTGTTTGAGCTGATGTAGATCGAGTGACTTGTTTGAGATGACGTAGAACGAGTGACGTGTTTGAGTTGACGTAGATCGAGTGACGTGTTTGAGTTGACGTAGATCGAGTGACGTGTTTGAGTTGACGTAGATCGAGTGACGTGTTTGAGTTGACGTAGATCAAGTGACGTGTTTGAGTTGACGTAGATCAAGTGACGTGTTTGAGTTGGCGTGGATCGAAGGAAAAATAGGTGTTTAACATGTTCCTGGCGTTTGGGGTGTTTAATATGTCCAAGATGTTGACGTATTCGAGAAAGCTAGCGTGTTTCTACCCAGCTAAGGAGTTGTTAGTTGTTGTCTGTCGGTGGCGAGGGAGAAAAGAAGTTCCTTGAGATATGTTAACCCAGTCGAGCCTTAGCAGACGGAGGTGATGCTGGAGGCGAAGGAGAAGGTGAGGGGAGGCTTTCCTGGTGCCTCCTAGTCCTCCTTTTTCTTGCCGGAGGTCGTAGTGGGGGAGAAGGAGCGAGGTGAGAGGGAGGTCAGGGTGAGAAGAGGTCCTGCACTACTTTGGCGCGTTCACTACCTCCAGGTCTTGGCTGTGGGGGAAAGAATAAAAATTAGTTACTCTCTCTCTCTCTCTCTCTCTCTCTCTCTCTCTCGTAGAAACTATATATTGTAAAAAATATATATATATATCTTCCTGAGCATAATGAAGGCAAGCAAAATTTTTACCTAATTTCTCTAGCTAACAGCAACCTAAAAAGCTTCACAAACATAATGAAGTTTTGTAAAGCTCGACGTTTGGTAAGCTTTTCATATAAAAAATTATGCTTGGGCAACTTGAAGGTAAACTGATTTTCATTTAGTACTGATCTGAAAACTTAATATGTAGCCTAATTTTGGAGGATAATTTTGTCAGTGTTAAAAAAAAATGGAGTGCATTATCCATCGATCGTGTAAAAAAAATGTAGATGAGAGAGAGAGAGAGAGAGAGAGAGACAGACAGACAGAGACAGAGAGACAGAGAGTGAGGGGGGGGGGAGTGTAGCCCTAGTAGTGGACGTGAGAGAGAGTCTGACGTCCAATTAATGTAAAGTTTGCGTCAACGTGTTAATCCCTTATATTTTTCGTTCTTCCCACTCTACAGCACTATCTCTCTGTTTCTGTCTGTCTGTCTGTCTGTCTGTCTCTCTCTCTCTCTCTCTCTCTCTCTCTCTCTCTCTCTCTCTCTCTCTCTCTCAACCTATCAATATTTATCTATCGATCTGTTTATCCATAACTATATATCTATCTATTACCAGACGCCTTAGTCCCGGAGGAGGTGGAGAGAAACGCATTCCCTCCATATCACCGTGTCCTCTGTCATCATACTGTCCTCCCTTCAACTCACACGACTTATTCATATACCTTTCCACCTCATCCTCGGTCTCCCCCTCCCCCTCTGCCCCTCCACTTCACTTACATACACCCTTCTAGTCAGTCTGTCTCATTCTGCTTGTCAATCTCTAATTTCCCATTCCCTTTACATGTCTTATCCATCTCCCTTCTCCTCTCCCCGTCCACTTCTCACAAATACTCTCCTAGTCAGTCTCACATTCTCCATGTCCATTCCATCTCCCTCTCCACCTCATTCAGATACTCTCTTAGTCAGTCTCTCATTCTCCATTCTCTGCACATGTCCAGACCATCTCTCTTCCTCCATCTCACCTCCACCCATCACACCTACATTCTCCTAGTCAGTCTCACATTCACCATTCTCTCCACATGCCTAGACCATCTCACGCTTCCGCGAGTTAAAATACACCTGGTCTAAAGTCACCCAGGTCCAGGGATGTCAAGTCAGGTCCCCAGCACGTCATGTCAGCTCAGGCATGTCAGAGGAAGGACGCTAAGAGTCGGAAAAGTTGAGAAGCTGAAGTTTGACATGACGGGAAGTTGTGAAGGGAGGAGAGAGAGTGAGTGAGTGAGGGGCGAGGAAGAGAGTATGGTTGAAAGATGAGGTTGTTGAGAAGGGTGAGGTGGAGGTTGGGTAAAGTTTGAGTGGGAGGATGTGAGGTTAAGTGGGGTTAGGGTAGGAGGAGATGAGGTACAGTCAGGGGGAATAGGGAGAGATTGCGAAAGGAGAGAAAGAGAGAAGGAAGAGAGTATGTTTAAAAGAAGATAATGATGATAATGAGGAGAGGGAGGAGGAGGAGGAGGAGAAGGAGAAAGAGAAGGAGGAGGAGGAGAAGGAGAAAGAGAAGGAGGAAGAGGAGGAGGAGGAGGCTGAGATGGAGGTTCGGTTAGGTTAGGTTAGTTTTTTTAGGCTGGGTTTGGGTAAGTTAGGCACTGGTAGAGGTTAGGTGAGGTGATGTGATGTGAGGTTAGGTTAGGTTGAGAGGTGAGCGTGTAGTCTGTGAGGGGATGAGAGAAAGAGAGCGAGACTGGGATGTGGTTGGGAGCATGTGGCTTCGAAAAGGTAAGCGAGAGTGAGGGTAAGGAAAAAGTAAATGGTAAGAAAGAAAACCAGATGGTAGTGTATCGAGTGAGGTGGGATGGGTTGACTTGTGTGAGTATATCTGTGTAATTTTTCCATGTCCCCCTCAGCAAGTAATACCCACCTCTGTAGTACATTTTGGACAGTGCACTAATGATGTGTAAGTATGGTGATGGTGTGATGAGAGTGAAGGCAATTGGGTATTGTGATGGTGTGGTGACGTATGATGATGGTGTGGTTATGGTAAGTTGATGGTGATTGTGATTATGACGATGATGTGTTATGTCGTGGCGATGGTGTTGCCGATTTTTTATGAGTAGGATGATAGTGTATTGATGGTATGGTGACGGTGGCTCTTTGTGAATGTGGTGTTGGTGTAGCTATGGTATGGTGACAGGTCCAGTAATCAATAACCACATCCATACATCTTCCTCACCTGTGTAGTACATTTGCGGCGCCATGGAGGGACAGTGTTCGCTATTGGTGAAGTCGATATTGGTGCGTAGGGGTCGGTGGTGAAGCTGTTGGGTGGGCCGGTAATTGTTCACCATTCGCGCCTTGGGGTCGTCCTCACTGCCCTGCCACACGTCCCGTAGCGAGTGTAGCTGTGGGTGGAGGAGAAAAAGTAGTTTAGTTACGTTCGATCAGGTTAGTTTGGGATGAATTTGACTGAATACGTAGGAAGTACAGGTCTGCCAATCCATAGCAAGGTTGGCTCTTGAGGAAATAACTGAATCTACTAAGAATCTAACCACCATGTGTGAGAAGAGAAGAGAAAAGTGGAAGGCTCTGTGTTATTGAGTGTCCAAAGGGTCAGGTTAATTTAGGTTAGATAAGGTTGTAAGGTTTGGTTAGATTAGATTGGTTAAACTGAGGTCAAATTTGCTTAGGTTAGGCTAAGTTAGGTTTGTTTACGTCGGGGAGGGGTGGTCTAGGCTGGGTTGGATTGGCTTTAGCTAGTTAGAGCTAGATTATCATAAACTAGTTAAAGAGAAAGCCACGATAAGATGTGTTAGACATGGGTGAAGTGAGGTTAGGTTAAATTAGGTTAGACTAGGTTAAATTGGATTAAGTTTGGATATGTTAGGTTAGATTAGATTAAATTAAGTTCAGGTTGTGAAAAAAAAAAGAACCGAAAGGAGGAGGGAAAATACGAGGAGGAGGGGAAAGAGAGACGGGAGAGAAAAGAAGAGAAAAGCGCGGACAGTCAGTATTCAACCGCATATTTTGGGAAAGAGGCTTAGAGATGGTGACATGAGGAGAGAGAGAGAGAGAGAGAGAGAGGATGAATATTTCCAAAAGAGATAAGTATGGCAAGAGAAAAAGACAGATAAAGGGACAAACACAAAAATGAAAGTTGAGGGAAGGAAAGACATGAATAAAAAAAGAAAGAAGAAGAGCCATAGAAAACGGTAGGCCAAAACAAAGTAAATAAAAGATGGAAACACCTAAAAGGAAGGAGAAGGGAGGAAGAATGAATGGAGGAGGGCCGAAAATAAAGAACAGAGGAGGAATAGAGGAGGAAGAAGAAGAGGGGAAGAGGAAGAAGAGGAAGGGGAGGAGGAGGAGGATGGAACATATTGAGAGGAGGTGGAGGGGGGTGGAAATAGAGGAAAACAGAGACGTTACTATGGAAACTGAGCGAGAAAATTAAAACAGAGAGAGAGAGAGAGAGTTAATGTCCTGGAAAATTCTCTCTCTCTCTCTCTCTCTCTCTCTCTCTCTCCCTCCCCCTTTCTCCAGCACATTAATTACTTCCAGTTAATATTCGCGTAATAGCTAATTAGTCAAGGTACGTGTCCCTACTCTCTCTCTCTCTCTCTCTCTCTCTCTCTCTCTCTCTCTCTCACACACACACACACACACACACACACACACACACACACACACACACACACACACACACACACACACACATATTTTCACGTGCAAAGTCTCCCATTCTTCTTTCTCCAAGTTTTCTCGAATTTTATGTCATGGAGACTATACTACATTTACTCATTTTCTTCCTTTCTTACAAACACTCGACAGATTCATTGCCATTTATTTTATTTCTTCACAGATTCCCTTGAAACCTGGTACACTTATTTCTTGGGGACAAATACCCATGGACACGTGTTTCATCATTTTAATTCAGTATTTTGTTTAGTTCAGTGTCAGACCATGCAAGCACACAGGATCGTGAAGTAAGGCCTCAAGATTCCGTAGAATTTATCAACTTTTGTGAGGAGGTCTTTGAGTGGAGACCATCCTACATTCCCTTGGCAACCTAAGCAGTTTTTAATTTCCCTCACTTACCTTTCTTGCTTAATTTTTCCTGCCACTTCACCTCTCTCTTCTCCTTTCTTTCCTCCCTCCCCCTGTCTTCTCCCTCTCTCCTCCCTTCTTCTCCCTCCCTCTGTCCTCCCCATCTCTCCCCCCTCCTCCTCCCTCCCTCTCTCCATCCCTCTCCACTGGTGATATAGAGGCGCCTGATAATAGAGTCTGGGATTCCTCTGCCTTCCTACCTTCCTGCCTTCCCCTCTCCTCTTCTATCCCTCACTCCACCTCCCCTCGTCTCTCACCTCTACCTGCCTCCCTTTCTCCTTCTCTCCACTTTTTCATCTTTCTTCTTGTTTTCTTTCCTCTCCTACCTTAGTCTCCCTCCCTCCCCTTTCCTCCATTCATCTTCCCTTACCTCTCTCCCTCTCCACATTATCTATCACCTTCCGTTCCTCTTCTCCTACCTCAGCCTCCCTTCCTTCATCTTCCTCCATCCATCTTCCTCTGTTCTGTTACCTCCTCCTTCCTCCCTCTCTCCACCTCTCCACCACCCATTCTCCTTCCCTTTTCCGCTTTTCTCTTGGCTCTTCTTTTCTTCTTTCCTCCTCTCTCCACTCCTTCCTATCTTCCCTCCCTCTGAATTTCCAGACTCACCTCCACTCTCCTTCCTACGTCTGCCCCCCTTCCTTTTCTTTTCTCTTCATTTTCCCTTCTTTCTCCCTGCCTTCTGTTCCCTCCGTTTCCATCACTATTCATCCATCTCTTCATTCTCTCCACCTTCCCTCTCCCTCCTCCTCCTCCATTTTTCCGTCTCAGTTCAATTTCCCTCCCTCCCCCTCTTTTTCTTTCTAAGCCTTCTCTTTCTTTCATCGCTCCTCCGTTGTTTTTCTTTCATCTCTTCAACTTTTCTTTTGCTTTTCTTTTATATTTCCATTTTTCCTCTTAATGTTCTTCCTTTCCATTTTCCTCTCATTATTTCCTCGCTTATTTTCCATTCCCCTTTTTCTTCAAATTGTCTCTTAATTTTACCCCTTTTATTTTCTCTATCTTGTTCTTGCCTGTTTTTATTTGCTTTCTTTTCCCTTCCTTCCGTCCTTTTATATTTTTTGCCTTTTTTTCAGTTTTGCTTCTCATTTTTCTCACGATCTTTTTTTTCTTTTTTTCCCTTTCTGTTGTTGCTCAGTCCCCTTCCACATTTTTCTTTCATTTCGATTTCTTTGTTTTTATGTTCCTTCTTTTTTTTCCCTCTCCCCCTCTTTGCTTTCAGTTTTTTACTTTCTTTCTTTCATTTTGTAGATTGAATCTTTTTCCATCCCTTTATCTTCTTAAATTTCTCTTTCTGTCAGTCAGTCTGTCTGTCTGTCTGTCTGTCTGTCTTTTTTCTTTCCTTTCTATAGGCCACTTCCTCTTCATTTTCCCCTTCGTTATGTCTTCTCTTCTTTCGTTTCTTTTCATTTCTTTCGTTTTGTAGGTCTTTTTTTTTTCATTTTTCCTTCATTTCTTCACTTCTTCAGTTTATCTCCTTTTTTTTCTTTAGGTAATTTCTCTTTCCGTTTGTTCTGTCCTTCCCCTTGACCCCAGCTCCCCCATCCGTCCCTTGACCTCTCCCCCTCCCCCTCATCCGTCCCTTGACCTCTCCCCCTCCCCCTCATCCGTCCCTTGACCTCTCCCCCTCCCCCTCATCCGTCCCTTGACCTCTCCCCCTCCCGCCCATCCGTCCCTTGACCCCGCCCCCTCCCCCCATCCGTCCCTTGACCCCGCTCCCTCACCCTATCCGTCCCTTGACCCCGCTCCCTCACCCTATCCGTCCCTTGACCCCGCTCCCTCACCCTATCCGTCCCTTGACCCTGCCCCTTCCCCCCCATCCGTCCCTTGACCCCTCCCCCTCCCCCCATACATCCCCTGGCTGGCCCCGCGACACAGACAGACTTTTCAAACTAATCAAAGAATCTTCTTCATTCTGTTCCTTCCTTCTTCTCTGTCCTGTCTTACCCTCCTCTCCCTCCTCTGTCTCCCATCCTTCCTTTCGCTCCCTCCTCCTCCCTTCCTTCTTCCGTCCCTCTACCTCCTCCCTCCCTTCCCGTCCTCCGTCCCTCTCCCTTCCTCCTCATCCCTCTTCCTCTCCATCCCCTTCCTCTCTTTTCTATCCCTCCTCCCTTTCCCATCTCCTTCCCTCTCTACCTCCCTCCTCCGTCCCTCTCTCTTCTTTCTCCCTTTCCCATCCCTGTCTTCCCTCTTAACTTTCCCATCTCCAAGCCCCCCCCCACCCTCCCTGCCTTCTCTCTCACCCCCTTCCTCACGTACCTACTCTTTCCCCTCCCCCTCTTTCTTTTAGCCTCCCTTCCCTCCAGTCTTCCTGCCTCTCTCTCCTCCTTCCCTCTCTGTCTCACCACTTCCCTCTCTTCCTTTCCTCCCTTCTCCCTCCCTGCCCATTTTTCTTTCATCTCCCTCCCTCCTCCCCTTCCTCTGTCTTCCTGCCTTTCAATATTTTTCTTTGTCTTCTCCCCCGTCCTCCCGTGTTCACTGCCTGCTCCTAACCTCCCGCGTCTTCCCTCCCTTCATACTCTCCCTCCCCTCCCTCCTCCTCTCCCTGATTTTTGCTCCTTCTCTCTCTTTTTTGTCCCTCCCTGGATCACCCGCTGTTTTCCTCTGCTAACTTTCTCTTGCTCACGTGCATCAACTTTTTAATCAGGCCTTCTTCTCGTTTTCTGCCGTCAACTCCTCGCTTCTCACTCCCTCAACTTTTTACCTGTCTGTCTGTTTACCTGTCTATTTTGTCTGTCTCTTTAACTATCCATCCTTCGTTTTATATCTCTCTTTATCAGTGTTTTTCTTTCTTTCTTTCTGTCTTTTTCTGTTTGTATTCTTTTTTTCTTAGGTCGTCTGCTCGTTCTCTGCTGTCAGCTCCTCCCCTCTCACCCTTACAGTCTATTCCTCAACCTCTTCCTGTCTGTATGTCTATCTGTTGTCTATTCCTCAACTTTTTCCTGTCTGTCTGTCTATCTGTTTGCCTATCTATTTCGTCTTCCTGTTTCTTTGTTCATCCATCCATTCTTATATCTACAGCATTCTTATCATATATTCACCCATCAGACCATCCATTTCACCCATTCATCCATCATTCCAACCATCCATCCATCTATCAAACCATCCATTTCACTTATCCACCCACCCGCCCACCTACCAACCCATCCATCCATCCAACCATCAGTCCAACCATCCATCCGTCAACCTATCAAACCATCCATTTCACCCATCCATCCATCTATCAAACCATCCATCCATCCATCCTTCTATCACCTACCTGCCCATCCATTCATCCATCCATCAAAGCATCCTTTCCATCCATCCATCCATCCATCCAGTCACTCACCCATTCCACCCATTCATCTTACTCACCTGTTGCTTTGTGATGTAGACAGGTTTATTTAGAATGATCCAGGTGACGGTCTCGTGGCAGGAGGGTTGGGTGAGGGATCCGTCGTAGGTGATGTAGTGGTGGGAGTCAGGGAGCAGCGCCCGTATACCGACTCTCTCCACTAGCGATGAGGTGCCCGCCCACTTCACCCTCTGTACCGCGTCTGTCAGGGGCCTTAGACCGGGGTGACCTTGTAAGCCGACCTGTGAGAGAGAGAGAAAAAAAAAAGATGCAGTGAGTGAGTGAGAGTGAGGGAGAGACAGACACAGACACACATGTGAGGAATTTGTATCGCCTCTGTGTGTGTGTGTGTGTGTGTGTGTGTGTGTGTGTGTGTGTGTGTGTGAGAGAGAGAGAGAGAGAGAGAGAGAGTCGGATCCTCTATAAAGCATCTGTTAGAGGTGACACTGGAAGCCGACTTGTGTGAGTGAGTGAGGCAGAGAGAGAGAAAGAGAGAGGAAGATTGGTTGACAGGGAGAAAGAGGGAGAGAGAGAGGGACAGTGAAACAGAGTTAAATTTGAGGTTCCTGCGCATTTCACTCTCTGTACGTTGAGAGAGAGAGAGAGAGAGAGAGAGAGAGAGAGAGAGAGAGAAAACAGTACTCTTTATACCTCAATAACAAAAACTTTTATGTACTCCTCACGCCCTTATTTTTGTAGTTAATATCCACAAATACATGGACCCTATTGTATTCTTCCCTTCCTCTCCCTCTTTCCTTCCCCCCTCTTCTCCTTCCTTCCTCTCTTTCCTTCTTTCCTTTGCCCTTTCTTTCTCTGCCGTCGTCCTCTCATTCGCTCACTCCTTTCCCCTCCCCCTTACTTATTCTTTCTTCCTTTTCCTTCTTCATTCCTTCATTTTTTCCTGTTCTCTCTCATTCCTTCCCTTCCTTCCTTCCCTTCTTACTTTCTTTTCTTTCCTCCCTCCCTCCACTTTCTCTCCTCACGCTCCTTCGTCTATCTTCCTCCCTCCCTCCTACGTTTTCTCCTTCATCAATTTTCCATTTCAAACTTTCCTCTCCGCCTCCTACTTCTTCGGGTCTCTCTACCTCCCTCCCTCCCTCCCTCCCTATCTCCTGTGTTCCATACTTCCTCAATGTCTTCCTTCCACCCTTCCTTCCTTCCTTCCACCCTTCCTTCCTTCCTTCCTCCCTTCCTGCCTCTCTTCCCTTTTCCGCCGGATTCCCATATCCTCTCTCTCTCTCTCTCTCTCTCTCTCTCTCTCTCTCTCTCTCTCTCTCTCTCTCTCTCTCTCTCTCTCTCTCTCTCTCTCTCTCTCAGGGGAAGGTAGGAAGA
>NC_137054.1:1459822-1524822 GCF_032717465.1 Coenobita brevimanus
TCTCTCTCTCTCTTTCATTACCTTCTTTTTTCACTGTCTCATTAAGTTCTTGCTTTATGATCTCGTTAATTCTCCTCACGTTACTTTAATTTTCTCACTTTTTATCACACTACCTCTCTCTCTCTCTCTCTCTCTCTCTCTCTCTCTCTCTCTCTCTCTCTCTCTCGCTAACATTAATTTTTCCCTTTTTTTCTCATTACTCCTCTCTCACCGTTTCCTCACTCTCATGCTGCATTCTCGCTTTTAATCTCTCCTCTCTCACTTTCTCTCATCCTCGCTTTTACATTACTTTCTTGCTTTTTTCTCTTTATTCTCACCTATATCATTCCCACGCTTCTCTCACTCTTTCCTTATTCGCTCTCTCTCTCTCTCTCTCTCTCTCTCTCTCTCTCTCTCTCTCTCTCTCTCTCTCGACTACTCGTTTTTCCACCTCCATCCCTGAATATGAATGTGGTGTTAAGAAAATTGAAAGAGCAGAGAGGACGGAGGGAGGGAAGGAAGGAGGGAGGTAGGTAGGCAGGTAGGTATGGAGGGAGGGAGGGTAGGAGGGAGGCAGGCAGGTAGGTAGGTATGGAGGGAAGGAGGGAGGATAGGTAGGTAGATAGATAGGCGGTAGGTAGGTAGGTAGGTATGCAGGGATGTGGGAAGGAGTAAGGAAGGAATGCAAGAAATATGAAGTGTGTCAGAAGGGGATGAGAGGAGGTGAAGAGGCGGAGGGAGAAAGAAAGGAAAGGATTGAGGGGAGGAAGGAGATTGATGAAAATAAAACGAAAAATGAGTGAAGGAAAAAAGGAAGATGGAGAGTACAGGAGGAGGAAAGCAAAGGAAGGAAGGAAGGATGGATGGATGGATGGAAGGAAGGAAAATGGGAAAGAGGGGAAACAAGGAAAAAAGTAAGGTAGAGAGAAAAGAAGGAGAGAGGAAGTAATTGGAGTGGGATGAGGTATGGAGTGAGAGGGAAATTATGAGAGAGAGAGAGAGAGAGAGAGAGAGAGAGAGAGAGAGAGAGAGAGAGAGATCTTGCATGGGGATCAAGGAAGAAGAAATGTTGACAGAATAAGCATCTCTCTCTCTCTCTCTCTCTCTCTCTCTCTCTCGTGTTCTATCTCACATTTTCTCTCACGCGAATATAATATGTTTTCCCACCTCTTACCGCCCTTTGATCTCTTTTATTTTCTCTTTCTCTCATTTCTTTCCCTTTCTTTGTCACATTTTCGCCGTCATCGTTTCTATTTTTATATCTGGGTGCTTAGCCGTCCATTCACTTCTCGCTCTTCTGTCTGTCTATCTATTTATCTATCTGTCTGTCTGTCTGTCTTACGCATGGCCTTTTCAGTCTATATTCCTGTCAGTCTGATTTTGTGTACTTCTGTTTACCTACATTCTACCTACCTACCTACCTACCTACCTGCTAACCTACCATCCTCTTTATCTGTCTTTTCAGTCTATCGATCTGTCTGTGTCTACCCATCTTTCTATCTATCTATCGCTCTAATTTCTCTCATCCTCTGCATCCTTTTCCTTCCTGTCTCCCTCCCTTCGTGTTCTCTCTCTCTCTCTCTCTCTCTCTCTCTCTCTCTCTCTCTCTCTCATGCATTTGATACGTACTGTACTATGTATAAGATACTGCGTGGTGTGTACCCTGAATGGTTTATGTCCTTTGCTTCTGTGCATAACGTGACTGGCAGTGTAACCAGACAACAAAATAGCCTATATGTACCAAGAGTCCACACTAGCACTGGTGCCAGGTCACTCGCTGTACAGGGCCCGAAGGTCTGGAATGAATTGCCTGCTTTAATAACCAATGCCAGTAGCCTACCAGTATTCAAATCTAGGCTGCTGTGTTTTCTTATGGGAGAGAAAAATGTTTTATGACTTGAAATACCTTGGATGCATTTGAAAGATAAAAATCCCAATTGAGATTTTATTTTGCTCTAAATTTGTCTTCATATGTACTGATTTTTCATGTTTTCATTGTACTGTACTTACTATATATCGGAACATGTATCTTTATTAATAACCACTGCTTAGTGGAAATAAAGTTATTTATTTATTTATTTATTTACGCTCTCTCTCTTCACGTGGGTTAATCTCCATCCCCAGAGCCACCTCCCTCACATCTCCCTCCGTCCCTTTTTTCTTTTTCCTCCATCCCCCCCCCTCCTTCCTCTGCGCCTCCTCCACTCACCTGCAGGAGTACGGAGATGGCCACTACCCCGTGAGCCCTGTTCACCGCCTCAGAAAAATTGTTAAACAGCTGGGAGTTGAAGCCATACACTTGGAGCTGAAAAGAAAAAAAATAGACAACTTTTAATATATTACTCTTTTTTTCTGTGCTCGTGTATTTTTGTTATTTAGGGACGGAGGAGATAGATAGATAGATAGATAGATAGATAAATAGATGGGCCAGTTAGTAGATAAAATGGACAGACAGAAAGGCATAGATGGAGTGAGTTTGGTGAGTAGATAGATAGATCGATGAACACACGTATGGATAAAGAGGAAATGGGAGAGAATTGTGTGTGAATTTGCGTGTGGTGGATGATAATGTGTGTGTGTGTGTGTGTGTGTGTGTGTGTGTGTGTGTGTGTGTGTGTGTGTGTGTGTGTGTTAGGTTAGGTCAGACCACGTTGGGTTAGGCTAGGTTAGTTTAGATCTCATTCTTAAATCAAGTGTTATGTTTGTTTTTCTTGGAGGGAACAATTTGCGGGCTCCTGGCCTTTGGTTCCTTCTTCCTTGCATTAAAAAAAATAGTTCGGGTTTCGTAGTCGCTAAATATAATCGTCTGGAGGTAGCAAGAGCAAAACTAAGGGACGCCATGATGAAAGGGTTAAGCTGGACCTGGGTACTTAGTTGTGGGGTCACTTGCAATGTTGGAATATCAGTTGGAATGTTACTAGGAATGTTACTTGGAATGTCATGGTACTGGAGGGGTTACAAATGACCTCACTACCTACTGGCGGGGTCATACAGGGTCATGCGGGGTCAGCTGGAATGTCTGGATGGTGATGCGTGTGAGCTGTGGAGTCATCTGTCATGCAAGGCGGGAGAGCCACGGTATTGAGCAGGTCGATGGGGTCAGGCCAAAGAGCAGAAGTCACTCTTTACTGAGGTCGTTTGGGGTCAGGGTTTACTATTTACTGGTCAGTGTTCATCATCATCATCATCATCATCAGCAGCAGCATCTTCATCGTCATTATTTTAGCCATGTTCACTGAGACCGTTTGGGGTCTGTTCGGGTAATTTTAGGTCACTGTATGGAGGCATTGGGGATTCATTTTAGAACAGTTCGCTGGGGTTATTTTAGATCATTTTCGGGTCATTTAAAGTCATTTGGGGTCATTTTGAGGGTAACTGAGCTCACCTCTGGGGTCATTTAGGGTCATAGTTAAATTGGGGTCACTCTTAGGTCTTGAAGTCACAGGAGAGACCACTGAAATCACTTGGTCAGAAGGGGGCCACAACTTTCCGGGGTCACTAGGTCTTGGGGTCGCAAAGGAGGTCACAGGAGAGGTCACTGAATATCTTGGGTCACAGGCCAGGTTGCCGGGGTGGAGTTCAGTGACATGAGGTGGAGGTGGGGGAGGGAGGGACTTGAAGTGTGGCCGGGAAATGCGTGTATCGTGCTCTGAATACTGGAACGCTGGACAAAGGCTGCAAAATGTAACAAAAGAGCTGAGAATAACACAGCCATTGCATCAGGGAGTATCAGTGTCACAATACCAGTCAGTCGCAAAATATCAGTGAGAAAATATCAGTTACAAAATATGAGTGTCAGAAAATATCAGTCACATATTATCAGTGTCGCAAAATATCAGACAGCAAATACCAGACACCAAAAAGTCAGTCATACCACACAGTATCACAGTCGAAAAATACCGGAGTCACAGTTTATACATCACCTAAAATACCAGTCACAATATACCACCTAAAATACCACAGTCACAATATATCACCTAAAATACCAGGGCCATAATATATCACTCAAAATACCACCGCCACAATATCGAAGATATCAGAATTCAGAATCACATAGTATTACAGGCACAAAAATATTATCACAGCTTCTCAATTTAGTAGTTGACAGAAGCACACTTTAAGAATCACGAATATTAGCTTTAAAAAATACATAAAACACTTGGATATGAAATTATTGTTTTATTGGGCTTTGTCTTAATGCATTACTTCATTTTAGGATCTCGTATTAACATCATCTTAATCATTTATGTATGCCCTATATTTCCCTCTTCTACAATTGACGTTTATAATTATCTCGGTTAATTTTCAGTATATATATATATATATATATATATATATATATATATATATATATATATATATATATATATATATATATATATATATATATATATATATATATATAAGATTATCATGTAGACAAATTGTATATAGGATGTTTTTTTTTAAATATTTATTGAGTTCGCATTCGCCTTTACATTACATCTCAGTATATTTACAATTTACACGCAGCATTTTTACTACTATAATTACGTTTTATTTTTTAACTTCCCCCATTCATCGCCACCCAGAGCCACCAAGCAATTGCATAAATAAATAACGAGCAACAAGAGGTGCAAGAAAGCAACTGAGAGAGCCATTGCTTCATTCGGCTTCATTGACGGGATCCGAACAGACCCGAACCCCCAACCGAGACGGACCCTCCAACATGGGTGTATTGATCTGGGACTGGACATGTATCGTTTATGCATGGCTGGGGTCTTTGTGTATCAGAGAGAGAGAGAGAGAGAGAGATTTTGTGACGATAAAATAGCGTTTCATTGTAAGAGAACTGACCAAAACATAAAGAGAGAGAGAGAGAGAGACAGAGAGAGAGAGAGAGAGAGAGAGAGAGAGAGAGTGAGTCCCAAAACCGTACTTCTTTTTTCTACCTGACAAATTTCAATGCATATTTAATACATTTTTTCCAGATTATCACAAAAAAAGGAAAAACCACGAAAAAAATCCAAAAAAGAATGAGAATAAATTAAATCGGAAAAAAATGTGTTGAGTAAATTATATCCCAAGGTAAAGGTTGTGCCTTGATGTCAATTTGTTTTTTCTCTTTTTTGTGATTTTAAACTTACTGCTTTATTGTCTCATTATTATTATTATTATTATTATTATTATTATTATTATTATTATTATTTTTTTTTTTCTCTGTTCTTCCTCCTTCAGCATCGTCTTTTTTATTTTATTGGTGTCTCTCTCTCTCTCTCTCTCTCTCTCTCTCTCTCTCTCTCGGGAACTTGCTCAGCTGTTTACTCTATCAATTTAATGAGTGTCATTTATACATAACGTTGTGTATTATTGCCATCCTTGCTTAGAGAGAGAGAGAGAGACGAAAAGTAATCTTGGAGACCTGAAATATTACGAATGTTACAAAATTATAATGTGGCTCATTTGCATATGGGTGTTAAAATTTGGTGGCTGCCTACCTGAATGTGTGATGAGAGAGAGAGAGAGAGAGAGAGAGAGAGTGGGGTGAGAGAGTGAGTTAAGAGTAGCCATTAATAAATACGATACCTGAAATACATGGTCTCTCTCTCTCTCTCTCTCTCTCTCTCTCTCTCTCTCTCTCTCTCTCTCTCTCTCTCTCTCTCTCTCTCTCAATATTAGCGTGATAAACCCTTCCCGCTCCCCTCCTCTCCCCCCTCTCCCTTCCTCTTTTTTTCTTCCCCGACACCTCTCTATCTCTCCCCTCCCCTTTTTATGATCCTCACGTTTCATCCCTCTCCTTTCCCTCACCTCCACTTCCCTCCTACCCTCACCTCTCCATACCCCTCACCTCGCCTTCCCCTTCTCCTCATCCGCTCTTCCTACCCCTCACTTCATCCAAACTCCCTTTCCCCACCTCTCCACTCCTCTCTCCTTCCGCTTTCCACCACTTCTGTCTCCCTCTCCCTGCCTCTCCCTGCCTCTCATCTCCCTCTCTCCACTTCTCTCCACTCCATCTCTCCTTCCGTCCCCTCTTACCCTTCCCCTCCCTTTCCCTCTTCTCCTCTCCCCACCCTCTTTCCCACCTCTCACCTCCCTGTCTCCACTTTTGTCCCCTCTTCCTCTCCTCCCAACCCCTCGTCTCCTCACCCCTATCCACCTCTCCCCGCCCTCTTCTCTCCCTCTCCTCCCTCTCCCTCCCCCTCTTCCCTCCTCGTAACCTTGCTGCTGTCAATACACCTTCCCTTTACGACCCACTTCACTATTTTCATCAGGTCTCCAATAAAAGTGCCGTGTGGAGGAAGGAATAAAGACTAGCATTTTCTAACACGAGAATAATAATGTTCTTGTTGGGTTGATGATGATGATGATGATGATGATGATGATGGTGGTGGTGGTGGTGGTGGTGGTGGTGGTGGTGGTGGTTTTGATGATGGTGATGATGATAGCGATGATGATGATGGTGGTGGTGGTGGTGATGATGATGATGATGATGGTGGTGGTGGTGGTGGTGATGGTGATGATGGTAATGCCAGTACTGGTGGTGGTGGTGACAGTGTTGATGACGATAAAAATAAGAATGATAAAAAATTACCCTGATGCAAATTTGATAAAGACGATGATAACAGTTTTGACAGTAAACGATGATGTCATATGTCGTGACTTCTAAAAAAATTCCATAGATAAATTTTTAAACGATTCCTTGACCTCTGAATAAATTACGTAGCAGTAAGTGAAGAAAGGATTATTGGATAGTTAAAATTGTAGATGTCGCGTCTTGAGAGAGAGAGAGAGAGAGAGAGAGAGAGAGAGAGAGAGTATCGGCGAGCAACTTCCCAACTATAATTCTTTCACGTTAACTTGGCTCAGATTTTCGCCCCTTTACAGCTTAGTTCACGTAGCTCAGTGGCTGTAAAGGACAACACTGCGGCTCTACATCCTTTCTATGGGTGATTTTCGGGACCTGCATAGTTTTCTGTCTTTAATCGTTTGTTGCAGCTCAGAGGTCAAGATGGAATGATGGAAGTTTTAGGCCAGGTTAAAGTAAAAAGAGCATAGTATGTTAGACTTCCATGCTTGTATATCATAGGCTGTTTCAGAGTACTCAGTAGATAGAATGGTCAAACGTTACTCAGAATATAATCCTAATGTGCACGTCTTGAAAATTGTACACAGTTTTTTCTTTTGTTTTTCATGCGTTGGAGAGAAATTCAAAGCTCGGTTTCAAAATCAAAACCTTATTTTTAGGAAGGGCATGAACCAGTGTCAAATTATAATACTAAGCTGAGACATACTTGTGCTCTAGAATGATATATATCTTGCGTTTTCATTCTATATATCTTGCGTTTTCATTCTTTCCCCAATCCTACGAGCGTGGGGGAAGCTCTTTCTCCTCGCTCTCTCCCCTGCGTCATCGAATCTTGCAATCTCCAACTCAGAAATCTTGGAGCTACCGTTGGATAATTTTATTCAACTTGTATGCTAAAATATTATATCCAAATGCGTGGCTGCAGCTCTGTATCCTCTATCCTCTGCGCCCTCTGCCTCTCTCTCGCCCCATCCAATCATCCAATCTCCATGTCTTAAACCTTGCGGGGACCGTCAAATAATTCCATTCAGCATTCGTGTGATTAATATCTTACGTTTACAGTCTTCCTTAATCTTACAGGCCTGGTTGTAGGTGTCTTTCCTCTGCTCCGTTTCCCCCGCCTCATCCAATCTTGCTGTCTCCACTCCAAGTATTTGTGTTGAACAATATTTTACCTGGTACACGTATGATTTATCTCTTACGTTTATATTCTTCCCCCAGTCTTACAAGCGTGGGTGTAGCTCTCTCTCCCCCTTCTCCCCCGCCCCCCATCCAATCTTGCAGCCTCTCAGTCCTCAAAACTTTGTAATTGGTGGGTAAAACTCGTGACTGAATTAGAGGGAGTTGCCTGCCACTTGCCTGCCACGGGTTATGATGCCTTCCTCGCCCTTCTCGCTTTTACGTGTGTGTGTGTGTGTGTGTGTGTGTGTGTGTGTGTGTGTGTGTGTGTGTGTGTGTGTGGTGTTTGTGGATACGTTTGGGTGTTTTTTGTGGAGTTGTGGCTGCATTCTTTGTTTTTGTTGTTGTGGGTTTGTTCTTTGTGTTTTTGTGGAGCTTTGAGTGGGTTCTTTGTGTTGCTGTTGTTGTGGTTGTGTTGCTCTTATTTGTGGATGTATTTTTAATGTCTTTTGTGTAGGTGTGTTGTGTGTGTGTGTGTGTGTGTGTGTGTGTGTGTGTGTGTGTGTGGAACCATGACTGTTTTTGTGTGCCTGTGGAGAGTTTGTGGATGCGTTTGGGTGTCTTTGTCGAGTCGAAGGTGTGTGTGTCTTAAAAGCATTGTCCTTGAGATGTGCTTTTTTTTTTTTTTTTTTTTTTTTTTTTGCTATCTAGTTGCTTCTCTCCAGTTATGGGTAAGTGTTGTGCTTCATCCATATTTTTTTTTCTTTGAGAGAGAGAGAGAGAGAGGAGGGGAGTGAGGGTGGGAGGAGTCTCTCTCTCTCTCTCTCTCTCTCTCTCTCTCTCTCTGAGTTCATTATGATACACCCCCTGTTATCACCACCCTGTCATTATCATCACTCTTATCACCTCAATGTTTGTTATCAAATTAGCTGATAAAAAAAAAGTAAATAAATAAATGGTCACTCATGCATCGCCACTTCCATTCACCACACCCATTCATCACCACAACCCTTTCAGCCCGAGAACGTTATTTTCATCTTATTCTTACTATTTCCTGCTTGGTTTATTTTGGGAGCAGGAGTGGTTGCATAGAGCCCTTGATAAACCCTTCACTTTACCCTGAAAAAGAATCCTTGACCCTTTCCAGCTTGGATAAATTTCACTAGTAACCAAGGAGACTCATTCCTACCTCATAAGTAACGCTCAGTGAATTTCCCGCAACCAGGACTAGAAACACATCTGGCGGTATTTTGCGTGTTTCGGGGACGGCTCATCCTGCGGGTCTGGGCCTTGGTGTGGCAGTGGAAGTAAGAGATGAGTAAATGATCTGAGCCAGACATTGATAACGCCAGCCGTCCCCGGAACACGCGAGAAATTGCCAAGCGGGGTGCAAAGGAAGACTTTTATATGAACCACCCTGAATAAGTACGTCCTCGTGTTGAAGAGGTTAATCACTGCCATCAATCACCTTCTTAATTAACCATCCCGCAGCATACACTCATCACTTCGCCACACACACACACACACACACACACACACACACACACACACACACACACACACACACACACACACACGACACCCCTTCCCGAGCTACCACGAACAAACCAGCACCTTTATTTTTTTTAACTTTTTTTTTGGTCCCCCTCTCCATACAGTTGTAGAAAAATACCAATTATTGCCCTGGCTCTGTGATATATATGATGGCCAGGCTGACATTTTTCATTACTCGCGTGTCGCTGTTTTGTCAGAGCAGTGATGAATGACCGGACCGAGGTGTATGATAATAATGAATAATATAGTGTTTTTTTTGTGTGTGTGTGGGGGAGGTTTGCGTTTGTGTGTGTGGGTTTGTGTGAGTAGAATGGTGTGTGTGTGGGGAGGGTTTTGTGTGTGTGTGTGTGTGTGTGTGTGTGTGTGTGTGTGTGTGTGTGTGTTTTGTATTCGCACAGGACTCCTTAAACGTGTGTGTATGTATGTCTGTATGTGTGCGCGTGTACGTGTGTATATGTATAACTGTGTGTGTATGCGCGTGTATAATATTCGCACGCAAGGCTCTTTAAACGTATATGTTTCCGGGCCAAGCATATAAATCCCATGCAATTTAATATCCCTAAGTATATTGAGGCCTTCTTGGTTTTCTAACTGTGCCCCATCTTTTGCTTGCGGGTCTGTGCATAAGCGGCTCTTGTGGGACTTGTGAGTAAACGTTGCCGTGTGTGTGAGAGGGAAATTCTGGCGCTGGCAAGGTGATTTTAGTTACCCTCCCTTCCCCACCGACATTACGTTTTCTCTTCCCTCCCTCTCTTCTTCTTCCTCTCTCACCTTCCTTTCACTTTCCGTTCTTCTCTTCTTTCACCTCTTTGCTCCTTTCTCTCTCATTTTCTTTCTCCCTTCCCGCCTCTTGTTCGCCGTTTCTACCGTCCATTTCTTCCTTTTCCTGTCCTTTCCCCTCTTCCCTTCATCTCTTCTTTCCTATCTTCCCTCATACACCCCCTCCCCTGTTTCCCTCTTCCATTCCTACTCTCCTTTCCCTTTTCCATTCATTCCCTCCTTTCTTTTCCATCCTCCTGTCTCATTTCCTTTCTCCTTTTCCTCAGCCCAACCTGGTCTCCATCTCACCCTCCCTAATTCCTCCCTCTCCAACCACACATTTTTTTTCGTCCCATCTCTCTCTCTCTCTCCCTCACTCTGCATTGCTTTTCCCATGTCCCGTCTCCGTCTCTCCCTCTCCTTATTCCTCTCTCTCCAGCCACTTTTTTCTCTCCAATCCCTCTCCCCTCCCTGCTCCACCTCCTCCACCGCACTGAAGGTAAGAGAGCTGCAGGAGACTGATTTGTGGTGTCAGATGTCACAGCGAGTTCTGACGAGGGGGGGGTGACTCTCTCAGACCTGTTGCTTCGAGTCACAGTGTCGCGGGTCAGGTGGATTTCAGGTGCGGCGCAAGATGGCTACATTTTTGGTGTCGAAATGGATGCAGGTAAAACTGAAATTCATCTTGAAGTCTGGGTGAAATCCTTGCCTGAAGTGAGAGTGGGTTACATTTGAGGGTCGAAGGATGAAGAGAAACTGAAATTAATCATGAAATATAGTAAAAATATTGGTAGAAGTACGAATATAATGTGAGTGGGTTTGTATTTGCAAGTCACGTGGTTCTGAGAAGGTGATAAGCAATGTGGTTATATTTGTGGTGTCGAAAAGGCTGTAAATAAAACTTAAATTAATCTTCAAATATAATGAAATTGTTGCTGGAAGTGTGTGATTGGTTTTGGAGTTTGGTGGGGGTCATGTGTCTTTGAGAAGATGGAAAGGAGGATGGTTTCATTTCGGCTGTGGAAGGAAAGTAAAGGTAGTTTTATTTTTGCTGTCGAATGAAAGCAGAGATGGTTACACTTTGGTGGTTAGAGGATGCAAAGAAACCCTTGAGCTTGTTTGGTACTTGAAAATTTTATATCTTTGCTTGCTGGAACCTTCTAATATTCATTCGAGGTTACATGGTGCTTTGGGGAAACTTATCAAAATATCTATAGTTCAGTCACTTGAACCTGGCTGAGATTTTCCTCCTTTTGTTGCCTCTTTCCCGTAGCTCAGTGGCAGAATAAGACAATATTACGCCTCTACATCCTTACCACAGCACTTCTTCATGATTATCACCATACTCTAGTGTAAGTCTCTTGCTATAGCTCAGCATTGAAGACGGGGAGATGACAATTTTACGCCAAGTTGGAGTAAACGGAGTATAGAAAATCTGGGCCACGTATTAAATCACTTATCACGCGAGTCTCCGAAAATCATATCTCCATCCCACAGCATTAAAAAAAAAAGTCCAAAATCAATAAACTCAAAATTTCCAAGCCTTCAGAATTCCAGGCGGTACATCTCACAGCAAAATCGTCGAGGGTAAAAAGTTAACTTGGGCGATGTGGGGGTCTTGGGGGGTTGGGAACAGAGGCGCAGCGGGTTGCAAAAGGGTGCAATACAAATGATGATCGCCTTGCATTCTCACCGCTTTCTAAGAGGGTGTATATGCAAGTCACGAAGAAACCTCCCCCCTCCTCTCTCTCTCTCTCTCTCTCTCTCTCTCTCTCTCTCTCTCTCTCTCTCTCTCTCTCTCTCTCTCTCTCTCTCTCTCTCTCTCTCTCTCTCTCTCTCTCTCTCTCTCTCTCAGTCTTTTATATCCCCGTGGGGCGTACGTGGGAAGCCTACAAAACATCTCCCTCCGAACTGCTTTGCGGGGAAGATCTGGGGAGAAGAAAGAGGAGGAAAGAAAAATCGGGGAAATTTCTTGTTGATTGAGCGGTCTGGCTGGTTGAGGTAATGGCACACGTATATACTCCCCCTCTCCTCCCCTTCCCCCCACTTTCCTCCCCTCCCTTCCTCTGTCTCTCTTCCTCCTCTCCTCCACCTCTCCCCCTCCCCCACTGCCCTCCCCTGCTTTCCCTCAGTCTCTCTTCCTCCTCCCCTCCACCTCTCTCCCCCATCACCTGCTATACCGTTCTCTCTTCCTTTCCTTCTCCCTTCCCCTTCTTCTCCCTTCCCCTCCCTCTCCCTGTCCTCCCTCTCCGCGATTATGTTCCCCTGCTTTCTCTTTCTCTTTTCTTTTACCTCTCCTCTCCTTCTTTCCTTTTTCCTTCCTCCCTCACTCTCTTCCTCCTCTCCCTCTTTATTCCCTTCTCATTCACTTCCACAGCCATTTGTCCCTTTTATCTCACTTTCCTTCTCCAATTCTCCCTACTTTTCCTTCCCTTACTCCTGGAATCTACGTATTCTTCATTTTCCCCTTCCCTTCCTACCCCTCTTCCCTTCCTACCCCTCTTCCCTTCCTACCCCTCTTCCCCATTCCTTCGACCTCCATTCCCTTCACCTCCTCTTCCCTTCCTCCCCTTCCCTTCATTTCTCTCTGCCTATCCCCCTTCACCCTCAAAACCAAAAAATGAATTCAGTTTTGCATTCTGCCGCTCCTTTCACCCCGCCCCACCACACTCCCGCACACCTCCACCCTCACCCTTGCGTACCCACCACCTTCGCCCTCATCCCCGCCCTCCTGTGCACCATGCTGGTTTAGGACGGCCTCAGAGCTCCATCACACCCACATTACCATACAGAGAGAGAGAGAGAGAGAGAGAGAGAGGGGAGGAGAGAGAGAGAGATGGCTGTCTGGCTGGGTGGAGGGATGGGAAGTAGGGTTGGTTGTAGAATGAACGATGAAACCATTTTTTCCCAAAACCATTTTTCCCCACTACCCAGGTCACCTACGCAAGCTGAACCTTTATCATCCCTGATTCATAAAGCTTAAAAGGGTCTCTGGAATAACAAGCTTAACCTACAATATAAGCTTGAAGAGAATAAATCAGAGTAAATCAACCCCTTCAAGCTCGATTATAAAAAAAAAATATATATAAGAATGAAGGGAATCAGTTAAGTCCTTCCACTTCATTTAAATACCAAAATTATAAGCTTGAACTGTGCATATTAACTCCAACTCTAATTTAACACTAAAGTGAAATAGTGTGCTGTGAAGGGTTAAGGAGTGAGAGTGGCAAAGGAAACAGACCTGATCCTATTTATGAACGCCAGAGGCGCTTGGAATGCAAGCTTGAACGATTTTCTTGCAAGTTTTTTCTTCCCTTGGGTTGAAATGGTTCTGAGAGAGAGAGAGAGAGAGAGAGAGAGAGAGAGAGAGAGAGAAATGCAAGTAGTAAAAGGAGGCAGGTGGAGAGAGGTAGGATAGTAAAAGTCAAACCGACAGGCAGAGAGAGAAAGAGAGACAGACAGACAGACAGACAGAGACAGAGACAGACAGACAGACAGACAGACAGACAGACAGACAAACCCCAGAGTGCATCGATTTCAAGCGCACATAAAACCACATTAAGGCACTTTCCCTGCCCGAGTCGGACAGAGGGTAATATATAAACATCATATAAACATCAATATATGAACATCAAAGCCTCAACCCTCAACACAGTCACATAAACAACACGTGTGCCTAATACTTCCCACAAAATTGTCTTCGTTTTGCTTGCCTGAGTTCGATCTTTCATATTTTTGTGTCAGAATTTGGTCACATTTTTTTTATTTTGACAGCTGGGGGTCAGAGAGAGAGAGAGAGGGGGAAAGAGACAATTCCTTTAGACGCATTTAATCAGGTCGAGAAGGCTGTCTCATTCTAAAAGGGGGTAAATTAAAACTTGATATATGGCAAGCAATTAAAGAAAATCTCAAGCTGATTAATTTCATACCATAATAACAAAATAAAATAGAGCAACTATACTGAAGTGGGTTAGAAAAAAAATATAGTTTCGTTACAGTATATAAAAAATTTTCGTTCTGTATTTCAAAATGTAAACCATGGTATGACTGACGATTTTTTTTTTTTAGGGGGGGCTTGGCTATATAATCCCCAGAAATCCTGCCTGGCTGATTTTTAGGAGTCTGTCTCATAAAGGAGTATTGCCGGCTCTCTGACTTGCATGAACGAAAAAAAGATGAAAAAATGAAAAAAAAAAAAAAAAAAAGATGCCGGAACGCAAGCACAGTCCTACCTTAGAAAAACAGATAAAAAATAGTTTCCGTGCTTTCAGAGTTGGATTATCGCGACCCTTAACTAGAGAGAGAGAGAGAGAGAGAGAGAGAGAGAGAGGGAGAGAGAGAGAGACGTGATTTACATTTGGAACGTGGGGTTAATGTTCGCTGGTTTTCTGGGTCTTATTTTTCTAGGCTTGGTTGGTTAGAGGTGTGTGTGTGTGTGTGTGTGTGTGTGTGTGTGTGTGTGTGTGTGTGTGTGTGTGTGTGTGTGTGTGTGTGTGTGTGTGTGTGTGTGTGTGTGTGTGTGTGTGTGTGTGTGTGAGAGAGAGAGAGAGAGAGGGGGGGGGAGTTGCGTAGAGTGGATATTAACTTACTATTTCGTCCTTTTTATGGTATTTCTCTCCATAGATTATTATATGAAATAAATGAGTGCGTGAGAAAGGGAGTTGTGGGTTAGGTAGGAAGACGTCGGTGAGGCAGGGAAGATGTGTGTAGAGGAGGAGGTGTGGGTGAGGCAGGGCGAAGTAAGGGTGAAGCAGGATGAGGGAGGGCGAGGTGAAAGGTGGGTCAGTGAAGGGAAGGTAAGGAAGGTGTGGGAAAAACAGGACAAGGCGAGGCAGGGGTGTGGCTAGGGTGTTAGGCAGGGGAGGTGTGAGTGAGGCAGGTCAGGGATGGAACAGGGGAAGGAGAATGGTGAGGCAAGGATGAGGCAGGAGTTAAGGTTTGGGGTGAGGCAACGGTGAGGGAAAAGTGAGGCAAAGGTGAGGCAAGGATAGGGCAGGGGGTGAGGCTGGACAAGGGTGAGGTAGGGGATGTGTGGATGAGGCAGGATGAAGCAGGAGTGAGGCAGGGGTGAGGCAAGGAGCTCAGTGCCGTGTTTGCGTTCGTGCCCGTCAAGTGGGGGAAGGCTGGCGCTGGAATCCCGTAAATCCACGCGTCTGGCTCTCGGCTCCACCAAATTGTGAGAGAGAAAGCCAGCTCTACCATCTGTCTCCCTCTGGCAGTTGGCTTGTCTGTCTCTGCTTTTCTTACTCATATACTTCCCTTTCAGGCTTGGATCTGCTTCTGAATTCTTGTGTTCCTGGACGATTCTCTCTCTCTCTCTCTCTCTCTCTCTCTCTCTCTCTCTCTCTCTCTCTCTCTCTCTCTCTCTCTCTCTCTATCTATCTCTCTCTCTATCTATCTATCTATCTACCTGTCTGCTCACCTCGGCGGGGAATGCAGTGCCGTTGACGGTGTGTTCGGAGCCGATGTGGTTTTTGTCGCCGAAGTGTAGCTGAACATGGCTGACCTGAGGGCAAGGGATACGAAATTAGGTCAGTGAAGGTTAGGTCAGGTCATGTGTAGGGGTCAGTATCAGTATCCATAACATATAATCAACTACGAAATAATATATGTTAAAAAAAAGAAAAAAACATCATCATCATCATCATCATCATCACCATCATCCCCCCCAACAGAATCACCATCACTGTCATCATCCGCTGTCGTCATTATTAACAAAATATGTATCATCGTCATCATTATCGCTATCATTTTCATCGCCATCGTTGTCTTCATCATCAGCTTCAGCATCAACACTGTTTCCATCGGCATATTCACCATATTTCATCTTCATCTTCAACACTATCATCATCATCACCATCACCACCACTCCGCACCGAACACCCTACGTTATCCTAAGCCTTATTATATTTGCCGGGCGAGTTAATAAACTTACTAAGACAATCATTTCAAACTTGGCGGCAGTCTGGTCCTGATGGAAGCACCGCCTGTCTCCACCTCCCCTCCATTATCTTAGAATGAACTCCTTGGATGCGATATACCAACACTGGATTTTATTTTGTCACACGGCCGGTGATTTTTCATACCTGGAATAACCTACCTGAACGAAAAGGTTAAAATTTGTCGATTTACGTTTTGACAGTGGATTAAAAACTTTGAATTACCGTATATTTCATAATGACTGTTCTGGTAGATTTTTGGTCAGAGAAGAATGAGTAAATCTGCCACAGTTCGGATTGATGGCCAGAGGTTTCTTAATGTAAAAATGTTGCCAGAGACATAGGGTGTTCTGTGACTCACTTGATCTGGACTGGCAGACTGGCTTCGAGCACTTCTATACCCTGCCTTTCCATGCTTCACAAATAGGTAAAAAAAAGGAAAGAGAGATCAAAAGGGACTGGGTACTGCCTACATTTTCGTGTTTTAAAGATACTAACACCTAAAGATTTTATTTAACTCATAGAATTCCACGAGAAACACCCGCAGGAGGGCCAACTAAGCCCCTGAAGAGGCCGAGTGAGATATACGCAAGATTCGAGGCTTCACCGCGCGTCTCGAAGCTTCAGGACGCGCCACTCACCCCCGACTCCAACCCCATCCTGCTCCCGGGGCGACATTATGATGCAGAAGGAATATATTATCGCGCTTATTAGAGTGTTTACCCGTCATAGCCAGAGCCGTAAGGGGGCCGTTGAGTTGGTAATGAGGCTTAACGAGGGTAATGAGCACAACTCAGCGGGAGGAGGCGTAGGAGTCACCCGCCCGTGTCAAAGCTTACCTAATCTCCCTTCACTCTCTCTCTCTCTCTCTCTCTCTCTCTCTCTCTCTCTCTCTCACACACACACACACACACACACACACACACACACACACTCGTATCTGTCTGTTTAATATTCAACCGTCCAAACACGTTCCATCATCAAAATTACCTATGTTTGTGGCTAAATTGATACAAACACAAGAATATATCCCAAAATTACAGAACGATTTGCAGCCGTCGAAGGCCCCTCAGTCCTTCCTTTCCATTCCACCAGTACGCCTGCCACCATTACCAAAACACTCACCAGTCCTAAGTAATCACCGAATCGATACCGCTGGGACGAAATCACGAGGGAGGACTTTCGGTAGATAGGGCAATTGGCTGGTTGACGAAGGCTCAGAAGGAGGGGGGTTTTTCCTGGAGTGATTTTCGAAGGTATGCTGTCAACACTTCCCCTGCTTCATCAATACCAGCGAGACAAAATTTAGGAAAGTAACGTAATGGCGAGAGACTGGCGAAAGCACGATAGGAGTTGGATTCCTCTAGAGTCGTATCATCAGTGGCTGGCAGAGTGCAGGAGAGAGAGAGAGAGAGAGAGAGAGAGAGAGAGAGAGAGAGAGAGAGAGAGAGAGAGAACTATAAACAGTGTCAGAAAATAAATAAGAATACGTCAGGCGAGAAGGCTGAGCGGGGGTGAGGCTGGGGTTGGCACATTACCACTGATTACGCGTTTAATGAAAGCCCGTGATTAATGGGGCGGAGTCACACGGCGCCAGAGTACGAAAGACCATCTGGCGAACCATTCTTAAAGTAATTTCAACTGCAGAGGACTTAGACTAATTAACGAGGACGCTTATGGAGCTAACTTTGAGGTACTACATTTAGGGAACGTAAGAATTATCTGCCACCGACCTGAGATGCTGATGGTTAGGTGATGAGTTAGGTTGAGTTAGATGTTAGGTGAGGTTAGGGCTAACTTAGAAGTGTTTTATTTACGACAGAAAATAAAACAAGACTGACGTTATATAAGAAAGAGGTCCCCCTAAGGTGATGTGTTGGTGATGATGGGTTAGGTTAGGTTAGGGTAGGGTAAGTTAGGACAGGTTAGAGCTGGATTCGAAGTAAGTAATTAAGAAAGTAATCACCATACAAGACTGACCTGATATTTATAAGATAGCGGGCCTCCTGAGATGTTGATGGCGGGGTGGTGATGGCCTTCCGCCCCCAAGGTTAACACCACACTGTGACCTGTGTTGTTGATTATACCACTGACCTGAAATATGGAGATACCTGGGTTAGAAGAGGGGTGGAGAGGCTTAGAAGTGGTTAGAGGTTGTCAGGGAAGAGTTAGAGCTTATAAATGGTTAGAAATTGTTAGGCAAGAGTTAGAGAGAGTTAGAAAGGAACTGGGAAGGGCTAGAAAGGGTTAGGGAGTTGGATGGAGCTTTTGGAATATATAGAGTAAATTTGTCTTGTATTTCCTTTGCGCTTCTCTGTCAGTCTTTCTCTTTTCTCAGTGGGTACCTTGACTCTCTCTCTCTCTCTCTCTCTCTCTCTCTCTCTCTCTCTCTCTCTCTCACACACACACACACACACACACACACACACACACACACACACACACACACACACACACACACACACACACACACACACACACACACACACACACACACACACACACACACACACACACACAAATCCATCATACTGCCCATCTTTGTGTGTGGATACAATCTCCTCCCAGTTTGCATGGAGTGTGTATATAAATCTCCACGTGTGTATCTACGTGTGTGTATATTTCCACAGGTCAGGCAGAGTAAACAAACAAGGCTTTTAACTCGTGTGGGTGACCTAGATTGACCTGCTTCTATTTCGCACTCAGTTACAGAAGGAGATGGGCCTTTTTGCAGTGAGTACAGTAGTCAATGTTTTCTCTATGTTGTGATGGGGAAACACACACACACACACACACACACACACACACACACACACACACACACACACACACATTGTAATAAATAGTGTACAGTGACAATGAGTAATAAATATTAATAAACTACAGAGCTAAATATAATTCTCTCTCTCTCTCTCTCTCTCTCTCTCTCTCTCTCTCTCTCTCTCTCTCTCTCTCAAGCCGCAAGTAAATTCAGAAAAGCGAGTGTGACAGGCCAAGCGCTGGAATTACACACCCGTTTTCGTTGCATCGCGAGGCTTGTGGCGAGGGGGCACTTAAGCAAATATCACATCCCTCTCGTATATTGTTGAAAACGGGAAATAGGTGAAAAATTGGATGTCCTGACCACCTGTACTGTTACCTAATTAGTCCGTGGTATCTAGTGACGTGTGTGTGTGTGTGTGTGTGTGTGTGTGTGTGTGTGTGTGTGTGTGTGTGTGTGTGTGTGTGTGTGTGTGTGTGTGTGTTTATAACCCAGAAGGGGATGTGGCAGTAGTAGTTGGTACCTTGTTTGTTTGTGAAAGAGATAGAGATAGATAGATAGATAGATAGATTGATAGAGAGAGAGAGAGAGAGAGAGAGAGAGAAACATTTAGTATTTCTCTTCATATATATATTTTAACCATTTTGTACTTATTTATCTTTATTTCTATCAAGGTAAAGCGGCATCCTTCCCATCACTCTCTGCCCCGTACAAAAACCCTCGTCTCCTAAGCACCCATTACCACCTTAATCGCCTGTTAGCACCCTAATGACCCCCTCCTAATGGCAGGTATATTGGCACACACCTTTCCCTCTTTCTCCCTTTCACCTCGCCTTAACACGACCCGGATCACAGCCGCCTCACGATACGGAATTAGTGAGGGGCGATGGTGTTGTATTTATTTCTTTATATGTGTTTATTTTATCTATCTGTCTATCTACCTACCTTTTTTCTGTCTGTCAGTCTGTCTATATCTGTTTCTATCCTATCTATCAGTCTATTCTGTGTATCTGTCTGTCTGTACATCTGTATATTTACTTTACTGAATTGGAGTTTTTCATTGATGTGGATAGGGTGGGCAGCGCCTGTGTGTGTGTGTGTGTGTGTGTGTGTGTGTGTGTGTGTGTGAGAGAGAGAGAGAGAGAGAGAGAGAGAGAGAGAGAGAGAGAGAGAGAAAGAGAAAGAGAGAGAGCTCGTGTTACTCCGTTTGACAGTGCTTTATGAATGTGTGTGTTTTTCAGTATTTTTATGTATTGGTATCTGTGTCTGTTTGTATAATAATACATTGTTCAGTTGTATGTATTTTGTGTGCGTTCGCTTGTATGCATCATTTACCAGTGTCGTGTGTGTGTGTGTGTGTGTGTGTGTGTGTGTGTGTGTGTGTGTGTGTGTGTGTGTGTGTGTGTGTGTGTGTGTGTGTGTGTGTGTGTGTGTGTGTGTATGTGTGTGTGTGTGTGTGTGTGTGTGTGTGTGTGTGTGTGTATGTATGTATGTATGTGTGTGTGTGCCAATATATGCAGGTATAGTGTGTACATGCATGTCTTTATATATGTATAGATTTTTGAGTTCATTGACATTCATTAAAAAAAATTTATGGTGCTTAATATTATCCAGGCAAATATTTTTTTTACCCTGTGTGTCTATGTATATATCATTGATGCATGAATATGGATGTATATATTAGTGTATATATGTGTGTGTTCCGTGACATTTATATGAGAATAAGGACTAATGATGCTGGACTTCATCAAAGCCAATCAGACGGGATATCAGGTCTAAGGGAAAGAGTGCATTGACTTCAAGAACATGGTGTTTTGGGGCTTTTTTCTCGCAGTGATATTTTATGTTTTTATGGCTTTACCTCACCTCATTTTACTTAGGGATAAGGGTTGAAGATGGTGATGATGATGATGATGATAATGATGATGACGGTGATGATGATGATGATGATGATGATGATGATGATGGTGTATCTTTTATTATCCAAATTGTTTCATCCTCTTTTCTGTAATTCTTTCTGCTTTCCTTTGTTGTTTTTCCTGTTTTGTATATTTACCTCATTCTCTCTCTCTCTCTCTCTCTCTCTCTCTCTCTCTCATTTTTCCTCTCCATTTCCATTTACTCCTAATTTAATCTTCCCGGAGCCTCCCTCACCATCTCCCCTTCTCCTTCATTCCTCTCTCTCTCTCTCTCTCTCTCTCCTACTTCTTCCTTCCTCTATTTCTCTTCTCCCTCTGAAGCCTCCCTTTCACACATCCTCTCCAGAATCATACCACAAAATCCACTCATCCTCAGACCACTCTCGTCACTATTTTGTACCACTTCTTGTAACTCTTTTCACTCTGTCTTCCTCTTAATCTTTTCACTCTGTCTTCCTGGCACTTAATGTTTTCCGGGATACGTTATCAGGGAGGGAGTAATATTTTTCCTCAGCGTGTCAATGGCCTCGTCTGGTCTGCTCCTTCGTTACTTGATGCTCACAGTACATCGAAGCGAGTGTCATCATTAAGAGGGATTTTTGTGCTGGAAGTTCGTGTGTTTTACCTTCGTCCCCCCTCTATTATCCGCCCACCTACCTCGTTTTCTATGTCTTTTTCTTCCCATCTTCATTCCCACTTACTGTACCTCGTTTCTCTCTCTCTCTCTCTCTCTCTCTCTCTCTCTCTCTCTCTCTCTCTCTCTCTCTGCTTATGTATTTGTCCTTCTTACCGCATTTGCATCCATCTTCCTTTCTCCTCTTACTCTCCCTTTTCCTGTTTTTTATCCTCATCTCGCATTTCCTCCTCCTCGTCCTCCTCCTCCTCCTCCTTATTAAGATTTTCCCTCTTATAGTTTTTTTTTCTTTAGTTTCTCTTTTTACACACTGCCGACACATTCATCTCGTTTTCTTTCTTAAGCTTCATTTTCTGTTGGCTGTTTTCTCTCTCCCTTTATATTGCTTGCACTTTTCGTTTCTTCTCTTCCTGCTTCTCTTCCTCTTCCCCCTTTTCCTCCTCCTTTCCTTCCTCCACCTTTCTTCCTCCTCCATTATCCCTGTCTTTCATTCATTTCTTCCCTTTTATCGCTTTCCCCTTCCCATTATCCCCTTCCTTCTTATTTTCTCCTCCCTCCTCTCCCTTCCTTCTCTCCATCCCGTCCTTTTCTTTCTTCTTACACTGACCCCACTCTTCTCCTCTCCTCTTTCCTCTCTTCTCTCCCCTTTACGTCTGTACCTATTGTATCCTCTCCCCTCATCCTCTCCTCTCCTCTCCTCTCCTCTCCTCTCCCCTCCCTTTTTCTCGCCATCCTTCACTTTTATGCTCTCCACGCGTTTCCTTTCATATCCTCTCCTCTCCTTTCCTGTCTTCCTCTCTCCTCTCCTCTAGTCTCCTCTCTTCTCCTCTCTTCTCCTCTCCTCTCCTGTCTTCCTCTCTCCTCTTTTCTCACCTCTCCTCTCCTCTTCCGTGTACCTTTCATCCTTTAGCAGAATCATCGCGCCTGTCTTTCTTCCTTCGTCTTATCCTCTGTCTCTTTGCCGGATTTACTCTCTCTCTCTCTCTCTCTCTCTCTCTCTCTCTCTCTCTCTCTCTCTCTCTCTCTCTCTCTCTCTCTCTCTCTCTCTCTCTCTCATCTTGTTTGTGGCGGGGAGGGGGGGTTAGTCCAAAGTGTGGTGTGGCTGCATTTTTTTCCCGAATTATCAATTTTGTCGGACCGCCTCTATGATTGTCGGGGTGGGAGCAGTCAGCACGCCAGCTCCTACCCGACCCGACCCGACCCGACCCGACCCGACCTTAACCTAAACAGAACTTCCCTAACTCCTAATCTAAACTAGGCTACGCTAACCTAACCTAACATAGCCGGGTCCAATCTAACGTAACCTAACATAGCCACTCACCTAACCTTACATATTCTCACACACACCTAACCTGATTCCAGTTACTTCCTACTTATCATTTTCGTTGTCATATTGTGGTGCTAATTTCGTAACAGTGTTCCTTTCTGTTCTGTTTGCCTTGTTATGTTATTTTGTTCTGCCCAGGTATTGTTTTCTCCCAAAGACACCTTGATGCAGAAGGTATATCTATCTATCTGTCTGCACCTATCTGTCTAGTTTTCTGTCTGTCTGTCTGTCTATCTATATCTGAGAACCCAGCTCGCCCCACAACAAAGACCTACTCAATGTATGCAAAGGAAGGAAGGCAGACTCGAGTGAGTTTGGAAATAGGATAGGTTAAGAAGATGAAACGGAGAGAGAGCGAGAGAGAGAGAGAGGAATGGAAGACGAAGTTGATAAAGACAGACATACCGACAGACACAGACGGACAAGCTAGATACGAAAGAGCCAAGACGAAACAGAGACCAAAGAAAGAGAAGGGGGAGACAGAAAGAGACAGACAGACAGATTAAAAAAAGACAGCAAGAGAAAACAGCTACTGGCAGGAAAACAAGGGCAGACAGAAAGTCAGAGAACCGGCCAAAGGTACGTGCATGAAATTATTATTACACCAAATATTACAACATCCTGTGTGAGCATCGCCAGGGGGCCCGCGACCACAACAACATACACACCCTGCATTTGTTATGGGGTTAGGGGAGAGGCTGGTGGTGGCAGGGGACGGGATGGGGGAGGGTGATAGCTAAGGAGGTAGGGAAGCGTGAAGAGGAGAGGATGAAGGATGGAGGGTAGAGAAGTGCAGGGAAAAGATGGGAGTGAGTGGTGAGGCAAGGAAAAAGGATGAGGGAAGGGGAGAGCAGGGGAAGGATGAGTGGGGGCATATGTAGGAATGAGGGTGAGGGGGCAACAGGAAAAGAGGTGATGGGCATGAAGCGAAATTTTTGTCAGGGCAAGGGTTTGGGAAGGGGGTGTGGGAGGGACAGGAATGAGAGCAGTGAGGGGGATGGGGGAGGGGGGAAGGCAAGCTCTGTTATGCTCTACCTCCATCTGGGTGATAAATAACTGGATACACACGGCGCGTATACATAATGCAGAGTGGACTATGTGTTTTCTCCTCGTCTCTCATATTCTCTCGTATTTTCTTGCATTCATGTGTTGTATTTTCTTCATGTATTTTCTTGGATTCACGTGTTGTATTTTCTTCATGTATTTTCTTGGATTCACCTATTTTTTGTATTCACGTTATTTTCTTAAGTTTTCTTGAAAGTCTAATTTTCTTGTATTATCTCGTATTCCTCTCTCTCTCTCTCTCTCTCTCTCTCTCTCTCTCTCTCTCTCTCTCTCTCTCTCTCTCTCTCTCTCTCTCTCTCTCTCTCTCTCTCTCTCTCTCTCTCTCGTTATCACAGCAGGCAGTCCGGCATATTTCCACAGACATGACAATTTCGTTTGCTTAATGACCGCAACATTTTTTTCTTTTTGCCTTATTATTTTTTTTTTACTCCCACGCTGTTTCTGATGAGTGATTCCCGTCCCTATATTGAAGGTAATTAATTTTTGCTTTCATGTGCTGATGAAGCGCCGGAAATATACAAGTGTCCAAGATTTTTTGCCGCGAAAATTCTGAGTCTTGAGATTATGTGTTCTTCGTTAAATTTAGAAGGAATATGGAGAGACAGGTAGCACCATGATTTGTGTTTTGTTATTGTTATTATTATTATTATTATTATTGTTATTATTATTATTATTATTATTATTATTATTATTATTGTTGTTGTTGTTGTTAATGTTTTCTCCTCCTTCTCCTCCTCCTCCTAATCCTCCTCCTCCTCCTCTTTTTTTTTTTTCTACATCATCTTATTATTATTATTGTTATTGTATATGTTTTCCTTGATGATGATGGTAATAATCATCATCATCATCATCATCATAAGAATAAGAATAAGAATAATAATGTTTCTCCTCCATGTAGGGTAAGTGTATTTGCTCTCGAAATTCCACATGCATAGGTATTGTTCAAGGGAGTGTACAGAGCCGTGTGTGTGTGTGTGTGTCAGTGTGTGTGTGTGTGTGTGTGTGTGTGTGTGTGTGTGTGTGTGTGTGTGTGTGTGTGTGTGATCTGGTCTTTACGTACACATGATATATTCATGATATTGGTCATGCATGGAACTGTCTCAAGTAAGGCCTCTCTCTCTCTCTCTCTCTCTCTCTCTCTCTCTCTCTCTCTCTCTCTCTCTCTCTCTCTCTCTCTCTCTCTCTCTCTCTCTCTCTCTCTCTCTCTCTCTCTCAGCCACCCAAGTTTAATCCCACACCATCATAGCACTGTCGGCTAGTTTAATAATAATTGTATGCCGTGAGTGATGATGCTGTGAATAGCTAGTGTATGAATGTGCTGGCAACAAAATTACACTTATTCTGTATTACTAACAGGAGGTGTATTAGGTATATTTTGAACTACACTGTTTGATATGAACTTGTGTATATCTAACCATATCCTCAGCACGAATGGATGGATTGATAGATAGATAGATAGATGGAGGTAGATAGATAGATAGATAGACCTAGCCATTCCCAAACGTCTAATAATGAGCGCTGAAACTTCTTCCTTTCCATCTACCTCTCTCCTCTCGCCTCCCCTCACTTTTCTCTCCTTACCTCCCCTCAACTGCCTTTTTCCTCACCTCCCCTCACCCTTCCCCTCGCCCTCACTTATCAAACTCCCCAAAATAGTTCCCCCTATATCCATGCCTACCCTTCCTCACATCCCCCTATAGTTCATCCAGCCTTTCCCTCCCTTGTCCCTCCATCACATCCCCATTTTTCTTCCCTCCCCTCCCCTCCTCTCCTCTTTCCTTCTCTTCTTTCCTCTCCTCTCCTCACCTCTCCTCTACTCTTTCCTCGCCCCTATCCTCTCATCTCGTGTCCTTTCCTCCACCCGTCCCTCCTATTCTTTCCCTCCCTTCCTTCTCCCCAACTAACCTCATTCCCCGTTTCCTGCTCTTCCCTGTCCTTCCCCTTTTTCTCCTTTCCCCCCTTCTCTCTCTTTTTTCTCCGCCTCTCTCCCCCCTCCCCCTCCCCTTCCCTCGCCTATGCCCGACATGCAGGCGAAAAATATCTGGAAATTCGTCGCGGAATCAAGTCTAGCGATGGTGATGGAGATGACGGAGATGGTGGAAGAGATAATGGAGATGGTGGTGGTGAGGGTGGAGATTGCAGTGATGGAGATGGTGGTGTAGGTGGAGATTGTTGCGACTGCGGTGAGTGTTGGCAGTCATAATGGTGGAGATGGCGGGGGTGATGGTGGAGACCGGTGGAGATTGAGGTGATGTTAATGATGGTGGTTGTGGTGGTGATGATGGTAGAGATGGTGATGGTGGAGATGGCGATGCTGGAGATGGCAGTGGTGGAGATGGCGATGGTGGCTGTGGTGTTCGAGGCGTAGGTCCGTCTCGACACATTCCCGATATGTAAACAGCCGCCTGCCATTTTTAAAGGTGAAAAATCATGCAGGGAGAGGCCGGGAATATTCACCATCCCGTCCCATCCCACAGCCAAATAATAATAATAATAATAATAATAATAATAACAAAAATAATGACACAGTGACTTACAAAAAGGTGCTAAATCTGGCGGCCCCCCTCCCCCCCAACCGAAAAACTCCGACTTCACCTGTATGCCTGCAGTATCGACATCTTAAAAGCACTTCCCCTCCTCCTACCCTCTCCTCGCAGTTCTGCCACATCAGTATTTTTAGCCAAGGGCAGCCTAGTCTCCTGTATCCTAGTCCTAGTTTCTTATCGTAGCCTAGTCCTAGCCTTGTTTAGTGTCCTAGTCCTAGTTTCATATTGTATCCTAGTCCTATTTTCTTTTAGTGCTCCAGTCCTAGCCCCTCTTAGTATCCTGTTCCTAGCCCCTTTCAGCAATATAGGCGTAGTTCATTTCCATCACTAACATACAAGGGATTATTTACTCGACGTATGCGGAAATAATTTAGTCACGAAGAAGTGCTAGAGAATTTCCCAGCCCCTCTCACAGAATCCCAGCCTACCATATCCTAGTCCCCATCCCCTTAGCCCCCTTACTCTTCTTATGCTCCCTCAACTTAGTCTTTCCACTTTCTCCTCAATCCTCATCTTGGGCTTCCCTCTTCATAATCTCAACTCCTCTCACAGAATGCTAGCTCTGTCCTAGGACGTGCCTCTCCCTCTGCCTGCCCAGCCCCCTCAATCCACAACTATTCCTCCTAAACCTCCCACGCTTCCATTAGCATCCCCCTTCCCTAGTGTGCCTCCTACCCTCCTTCACAAAATCCCAACCCGTCTACTAATCTCCCCTCCACCTCCGACGCTTCCCCCCCCCCCAGCCTGCACCCCCTGCCCCCCTCACAGAATCCTAGCCTTTCTACTAACACCCCCTCCTCTCCATCGTTCCCCTCCCCCCCCTCTTTCGCGTGGTGATTTACGGCCGTGTTGTCACTTGGGCACTGACACCCACTTATCAAGGCGGCTCACACAGACACCTGGGATAATTTCTGTAATTTATCGGTGAGCGGTATTGACAGCTGCACCTCTCCACCCCTATCCCTCCCCTCCCCTCCAGTCCTTTCCCCCTCAGAATCTTCCCCTATCCCCCTCCCGTCCTCCCTTCACCAACCCCTCCCACCCGTCAACTCTTCCCCTCCCTCCATCACACCTTCCAGTCCTTACCTCCCTCAAAATCTCCTCCCTCCCCCTACCATCCCGTTCCCACTTCTGCCATCACCTCTTCCCTCTACTCCCCCTCTGAACTCTCCCTCCATCTCCCCTCTCCCTCCACTTCATCCCCTTTCTCTCCTTCCCCAACTCTTCCGCTCCTCTCATCTCCCTCTCATCACCAGCCACCCCTCCCTCAAACTCTCCCTCTTTCCTTCCATCCATCCTTCCTACTCTCCCCCTTCCCACACAATACCCCTTCCCTCTAGCCCCTCTCTGAACTCTCCCCCTCCCTCACCCTCACCCCCTCCTTACGCCTCACCCTTGGCTTCGTCTTAAGGAGCTCTTTGTCACTCGCACTGTGTCACCGCCTCGTCCACTTAGGCACCGTCCTCTCATATGCTGTGGTTTTAATTATCTTACTTTTTTTTTTCATTCAGATTTATTGGCATTTGTGATCATTGCATACTTCTCTTTTAATTATTTTCATATTTTTTATCATATACTTTCTTTGTTTTTTCGATTTTGATTCTTCTTTTTGCTCACTCGCACTATTTTTTTCCCGTTCTATTTTTTCGCATAAATAAGACGCTATGATATACGAAGAAATTTTTGCAATATTTTTCAGCTTCATACTTCAGTTGCACAAATTGTTTACGTCTATTATTGTTTGTTATTTTCGAGTTTGTTCCCTGTTTGAGATTAATATATGGATTTGAAATGTTAACTGGCGGTTGAGGGTCGCAATGTGGGTGAATGTTTAGGTGCTATCCTTGTCAGTCACACTTGTTTTATTTCCTGATCAGTTCGCGCTCTCTCTCTCTCTCTCTCTCTCTCTCTCTCTCTCTTTCTTTCTCTTTCTCTCTGTACTATTTCTCTCTGGTTTCCATACATAATTTTCTGTTCATAAATTCATATATTAATCCTCTTCTCTTATTAAGCTGCTTTCTCTTCAGTATTTCCTTCCAACATATTTTGCCTATTTTCCATTTCCCCCTTTTTTTCCTTATCTTATTACCCATTTTTCCTCCCCTGACTTCCAAAATTTTTCGTACCCAGCATTCCAGGCGACGCTCTATCAGAGTTTCCCTGTATAGTCGTTCTTATGTGTTTCCCTAATTAATCTAACTTCTCATCTCAGTGGGAAACATTGTATTTATTTTTTATAGATTTTTAGTTTGAAAATTTTCTGCCCATTCCATTTTTCGATTTTTCCCACCTTACCCCCCTGTATTTTACTTTTTTTCCGGACATTTTCACCGTCTGTTTCATTTTGTCATATTCTGTCTTTATTTTTTTCCTAATTTTCTTGTTTTTTTTTTCCTTCCTGTGCTTTAATGCTGATTTTTTCCACTTCTTATTTCGAGACATTTTTCTTACTGTGCGTATTTTTTTCTTTTTTACTTTTACATTACTTCAGGCACTTTTCTCTTACTCTTTCTCTTATTATCTCATTTTTCTTCCCGCGCCTTCATCCGTTTGAACTTTTCGCACCCCACGTTTCAAGGAGTTTTTTTTTCTTCTTCTTCTTCGTCTTTTTTTCCCTCTTCCTCCTTTTTCTCCTCCCCTCTTGGCACGTCACATTCAATCAGCCAGCCTCCACTCCCACGCCTTGTGTCTCTTTCCCTCCCCCGACTCCGGCATCCTCCTCACCCTTCTTCGACATCATCTTTATTCTAGAAGTGGGTGTTCTGCTCTCTAAAATTAGGCTTTCTCCTTGACACTCCTTTCTCTCACTTGCTTTCATTTCTTACTTCCCCTCCTTTCTTCTTACCACTCTCTCTTTTTCCTCAGGCTTTATTTCTGTAACATTTTTATCACCTCCTCTGCCATCATCTTTACTACACACTATGTTCTTCTCCCTTTTATTTGACTTTCTCCTTTACACTTCTTGGCCCTCCCTCAATCACTTTTTTTTTATTTCTTTCTCTCCTGCTGCTTGCCACGCTGACTAGCTCTGTTTCTCATTCATTCTGTTTTTCATCCTCCTATCCTCTTCCTCTGGCTCTGATCTTGTATAATTTTGAGGCAAGTGAGCCGCTGTCTATAATTATCTTTGTTCCTTTCGTCTTACCCAACTTCTCACTCACATAATTGTTCTCTCTCTCTCTCTCTCTCTCTCTCTCTCTCTCTCTCTCTCTCTCTCTCTCTCTCTCTCTGTTCTTTGATTCTTTTCTTACATTCCTCATGTTTCTTTTTCTCTCTGTTTTTCTATAGCCCTCTTCTTTGGTTCTCATCTTACTTTCCTCTCTTTCTCTTTCTAATATCCTCCCGTTCTTCTTCGTTGTCTTTCCCATCTCTTTTTCTTGCATCCCTTCCTTTTCCCATTCATTCCCTTCCTCCCACCGTTTCTCACTCTTTCGTCCCTCTCGCCCTTTGTCTCTCCTTCTCTCCCCATTCTTCCTCCCACTTTCTCCTCTAACCTTTCCATGCCTCTCTCCCCACTCCCCCCTCCCTCCCCGTTTCATGTTTACCTTCTCCCTCTCTCCCCCACATCCTCCTTCTCCCACACTCTCCTCTTTTTTATCGTCCTCCCACACTCCCTACATCATTTTCCACTCAGATCTCTCCCTGTTTTTCCTTCTTCTCCTTTATTACTACCTCCTCCTTCCTTTCCTATCTCCCCTCTTCTTTCCTCACACGTTCCATTATTTCTGTGACCCCGTTCCTCTCCTTTATTTTCACATCTTCCACTCACTTATTCTCATCTCTTTCTCCTCTTCCCTATTCTTCCATCCTCTTTCCCTTTATATCTTACCGTACCTATTCCCCAGTCCTACATCTTATTCTCTCACTTCCTCCTACTCTTCCCTATCCGATCCCTCCCTTTTTCCTTTGTTTTTGTATTCTCTTCCCCCCCCCTCCTCTCTCTCTCTCTCTCTCTCTCTCTCTCTCTCTCTCTCTCTCTCTCTCTCTCTCTCCATCATAATCACTCTCTGGTCATTACGTAACAGCAATAAATGACCCCGTTACGTCCAGGGTGCCACCTCGTCGTCATTACCACCTTAATTGCTTGCTTTAATTAATTGTAATGCCTCACTTCTCACGCCTACCTGCCTCACCTGGACCTGCCTCATCTGAACCTGGCTCACCTGTACCTGACCTACTTAATTTCCTTTCACCTGGCTTATCTGGATCTGCTACACCTGGACCTGCCTCACCTGCCTCACCTTACCTTACCTATTTAGATTTTCTTCCCTTTCACCTTTCTCAACTGGGTCTTTCATTTGCCCTGACTTAATGTACTTTGATCAACCACTAATTACTCTGCCAAAGCTTGAGTTATCCGGACCTGCTTCAACTCCTAATCATACGTGTCTCATCACTCTACACCAGACCTGTTGGACCTTGAGTCGAAGCACGCAATGAAAAGAAAAAGAAAAAAGAAAACAATAAAAAGGAAAGGAAATAATAAAAACGAAACTCAGTCCAAGAGAAAAGGTGTATCGTAATAAAATACATAATATACAACACCAATGTCAACACGCTTTCCAATCAAATCATTCCATTCACTCCCGTTCCCTCTGCCCTTCCCCTGTCCCCCTCCCCCTCTCCTTGCATCACCTCTCCCCCCAGTATTCCTCTGTCCTACTTATCCCCTCCCCAGAGTCCAGAGGTATTTCTAGAGTGGAGGGGGAGAGGGGAGGGAGGAAAGGGAAGGGGTGAGGAGGAAGGGGAGGGGGAGGTATATGTGGGTAGGGGTTTGACGAGGGGGGAGAGGGTCCCAGTGGATTTGTATTGTAATCAAGGGGTTCCGGGAGAGGGGAAAGGTTATGTAACTAAGGAGAGTGGGAGGGAGCGAGGGGAGAGACGAGAGGAGTGGAGGGGGGAGATATGGGAGATACGGGAGAGAGGTGAAAGGGGAGATCTATTTATCTATCTATTACCAGACGCCATAATCCCGTAAGGGATGGCCGTTTGACTGTGAGTTATTTGTTTTACGGGAAGGGCACTAACCCTCCACCAACCCACTTGTTGACACGTAGGGAGCACGTATGGTTTGGTAATATGGTTACCACCCAGCTTTGTAAATGGTTTCTTGGCTTACAGGAGACCATTTGGCTTGTCACTCAATGTAAAGCCACCTGTAAAGGAAAGAAAAGCAATAAAAAGTGACAGGAAAGATGGGAGAAATAGGAAGAGAGGAGGGCAGGCACAGAAAAAGAATAATAAAGGCTAAGGAAGAAGTAGGCTGCACTACATTAAGTGAGTGGATGATGGTCGCCACCACCTACCACGAAAAGGGGAGATGAAGACATATATAGAAAGACAATTTAGGGGCGACAATTGACAAGGGAGAGATGGTACATCCCATTTCTCAACTTAATTATGAGAGAGAGAGAGAGAGAGAGAGAGAGAGAGAGAGAGAGAGAGAGAGAGAGAGAGAGAGAACAGTGAATAAGACAGTTATTAAAAGGGTGCTGTACAGGAAAAAAAATCACACTGAGAGACAGGGAGAGAAAGAAATGTTAGGGTACAGCAGGCAGGGAGAGAAGTGGAGCAGGGTTAAGAGACGACGAGACAGGGTAAGGAAGGATGAGAAAAAGAAAAGGCAGGTTAAGTCGAGCGAGACGAGGTGAGGCAGAGAGAGGCAGGGTGAGCAGAGAACGGCAGGGTAAGGTAAAGAGAGGCAGTGGGAGGCAGACAGAGAAACAGAGTGGTGCAGAGCGAAGCAAGGTGATGCAGGGAGAGGCAGTGTAAGGCAGTGTGTGTGCTATTTAAAAGGCCGCTGTGTAATGGTCTTTCAACAAATCGAGCACATTATCTTCATGGCAAGTACGTGGGTTGTGTGTGTGTGTGTGTGTGTGTGTGTGTGTGTGTGTGTGTGTGTTATATGTAATGTTTATGTTTGGTTATTATGTGTATGCGTCTGTATGTGTTTGTACTATATGTGTGTGTGTGTGTGTGTGTGTGTGTGTGTGTGTGTGTGTGTGTGTGTGTGTGTGTACTTTATGTATGCATATGGACATCCAGATTATTTTGCAGTCCATTTTCCTATCTGTGTGCACTTTAGTCCTTCTGTTTGTGTATGAGTGCCGTAATGCATATTCAAGTTACCCTCAGTGTGTGTGTGTGTGTGTGTGTGTGTGTGTGTGTGTGTGTGTGTGTGTGTGTGTGTGTGTGTGTGTGTGTGTGTGTGTGTGTGCTTTGTATATATAAATATATAGTTGAATTTGTATGTGTAAGTTATGTGTAGGTTATATGTCGATGTCTGCGTATATCAGCTTGTTAAAATGTTTGTGTGTGTTTTTTTTTTTATGTGTCCGACTCTGGGCATAGGCTTCACAGCCTGCTATCAAGGCCCAGCAGTCCTCCTACATGCCATACACCTCTACATGTCACCACTTCGGCGCTAACACCTACCGTCCATATTGAATTCATGCTAGGGCTGTCTCATACAAGACTGGTGTATTGGTATTAGCGGGGGTATTTTTACGACACGTCGGCGGGTCTTCTGGTAGATTAGTAAAGCCTGATTTAATGAAATTCAAATCCTTAAACTGTTCCCTGCTCGTTAGGACTGCAGGCCACCTCTCTACCGATTGAGCCACCGTGTATGTATGTGTATGTGTTTGTGCATGTGTATATTTCTTGTATTTATGTCTTTTACCTCCAGATATGTAGCTCTTCCTCCAATGTTTTTTTTTTTTATATCATCATTATAAAAGGACAGTATTATTAGCCGTGATTATTCTTTTAAATTATCTGTCATTTTTCGCACCAGAAGTGAATTGGATAAATAGCATATAGTTAATTCGAGTACTGTGGCCTTGTGGTGCGAATAGGAGAGAGAGAGAGAGAGAGAGAGAGAGAGAGAGAGAGAGAGAGGACTGGAAAAAGTGACACGGAAGAAAAGTTTACGACAGAGAGAGAGAGAGAGAGAGAGAGAGAGAGAGAGAGAGAGAGAGATTGGAAGGAATTAGTGACATCATCATTGCTCTGGCGTGACGTCATTAATGGTGTGATAATGAATCCCTGAGTCATACCTGTAAGTCATTAGAGTCATTTGTAACCAGGTAATGGATGAGAGAGAGAGAGAGAGAGAGAGAGAGAGAGAGAGAGAGAGAGAGAGAGAGAGAGAGAGATGACTGGTAAAAGTGACAGGGAAGAAAAGTTTGGAGAGAGAGAGAGAGAGAGAGAGAGAGATTTATCTCCTCCTTCGTTTTCCTTTCCTTCCTACCATATCATTCTAAATTTTCCGCCTTTTCTTCCCTCTCTTCTTCCACTTACTTTTTGTCTTCCTCCTCCTCCTTCTCCTTTATATCTTCTCTTTCCCAAAACACTGATCCCTCGAAATCGTCATCATCATCATCCCAGATACGTCCTCCTCCTCCTCCTCCTCCTCCTCCTATAATTAATTGAGGTCAGAGGCGACAATCCATTAAGAGCTGAGAAAACGTTGATCTTCCGCCCCCTGACTTGGAGCGGGAGGAGGAAGAGGAAGAGGAGGAGGAGGAGAAGGTGAAGAAGTGAAGGTGAAGGCGGAGGAGGAAGGGGAATTGGAAAGAGATGATGATGATGATGATGATGACATAGGCGTAGATTATAAGGAGGAGAAATTTGAGGAAGTTAAGGAATAATGAAGAAAGCAATGGTGATGATAAAGACGATAAGAATAATAATAATAATAATAATAATAATAATAATAATGATAATAATAATAATAATAACTCAAGCTACACTGACAGTAATAACACTAAAACAAACAACTGTCCATAATTCATCCGTCCCGCCATAAAGTCTGTGTTTCCTGCGCCCGCCACCAGATGTCTCCTCCTGCACATAAACAAAACATAGGTGCCTCGGCGTCCCATTTTCCCCGTGAGATTGCTTCGTTTTCTGAATCATTACCCGCAACATCACTCCATAACCACAATGCTATTTTTTCCGGATATTTTTCTTTATTGGAGGAAGAGGAAGCCTAAACTGAGGAAAGGAGGGAGAGGAGGGGGCAGGAAGAGAGAAGTTACGGAAGCGAGGGCGGGAATGGGATTGTTTACTTGCGAGTTGGTGCTTTCGGCGTTTGCCCTCAGTTCGGTTATTACTTGCAGTTCTCGTCAGTAATCATTCTTTGGCGCATATATCCTTATTTTCATCTAAGGTCAGGTTTAACATAGTATGAAACTGATGTCAGTTAAACGAATATCATTTTTCAACGCAAGAGTCTATTTTGAGAATGTAAAAGCAGTCAAAACTCCTTCCTTCCGAAAGAAATATTCAGCCACAGATTCCACCCAATATAACTCTGTAGTCCGTACATAAAGTTCAACATTCCGGTAGTACAAACACCAAAAATATTACCTTCGATCGCAGGGATAAAAATGGGAAGAAAACAGCCAGGAAACCCGCCAAAAAACGGAAAGAAGAAAAAAGAAAACGCTCCTCCCATCCGAACAAAAATATTCAACCACATCCTCCAGCCACAAAAACCGCGCACTTCCATAAATAACAGCCTGAATCACGGGCCAACAGCCATCCAATAACTCAATTACCCTCCGTCAGCGAATAAAGACTGGGAATTGGGTCCATTTTGTCGAATAGATATTGGATGTTAATGGGACCCTGGAGGCGGACTGGTATCTGACGAGGGTTATTAATTAGTGAAGCTCTGATTTGGGGGGAAGGGTGTCTTTTGTGTGTGTGTGTGTGTGTGTGTGTGTGTGTGTGTAGAGATAGATAGACAGGCAAACAGGAAGACAGATAGACAAGCAGAAAGAAAAACAGGGACAGACAGATGGAGACAGACAAGAAAAAATAAAGAAGGAAACAAGAGCTATAAATAAAAGAAATATTGATGTGGCGTTAAGATTTATGGTGGATGAGAAAAATATGATAAAAATGATAAATGTGATACAATACTCGTGTCTGACTTTAATGAGAGAGAGAGAGAGAGAGAGAGAGAGAGAGAGAGAGACATTGATTGAGAGAGTAGTTAGGTAAGAGGAGGTGTAGGATAGATGTGTGTGACGTGAGAGGAAAGAGAGAGAGAGAGAGAGAGAGAGAGAGAGAGAGAGAGAGAGAGAGAGAGAGAGGATTATTGATGTGGTGTGATATATGATGGGGTAAGAAGAGAGAAAGAGAGAGAGTGTGAGAGAAAGCAGTCCGTGGAGAGAGAGAAAGAGAGAGAGAGAGAGAGAGAGAGAGAGAGAGAGAGAGAGAGACCATCACCTCCTCCCCACCTTTAGTTGGCTCGTAAGTTTTCAAAATGAGAATAGAATGTCAGGGAGGTGCTGAGGTCGGCTGCCTCCCCCCCCACCTGCCTCACCTCCCCCTGCCTGCCTCACCCCTCACCTGCCTCACCCCCTGGCCTGCCTCACTTTCTGCCTCACTACTTTCCCCTGAATCTCTCTGTCTTCCCTCCTAAACCCTGTCTTACTCTGTTTCTTTCTCTCTCTACCTTTCCCTCTCTCGCTCACTATCTTTATCTAAGTCTCCGTTTCTCACCTCCCCCCGTTCCTCACCATCCTGCCTCACTCCTCTGCCTCACGACCCTCCTCTAACTCCCTCTGCCTCACCCTACCTCACCCTCTAGCCTCTCACCATCACTGTGTCCCTCATTCTTTTTGCCTCTTCTTGCCTCACCCACCCCCTGCCTCACCCACCCTACCTCACCTCTGTCTTACTTTGCCACATCACCCTCATTCCCTTCCTTTCCCTGATTCTCTCTCATTCTTCCCCTTACGTCGGCCTGCCGTATATTACAGTATCCTGCCTCACCGTACCTCACCCTGCCTTACCTTCATTATCTTTCTCTGCCTCTTCACCGGACTCACTTCTGCTACTACTTCTTCTTCACCCTGCCTCTCACTACCTTTCTACCCCTCCTGCCTCACCCTGCCTCCTCTCTGCCTCCCCTCTACTCACCTCTCTGCCTCTCCCATCTACCTGCCACCTTTTACAACCTGTCTCCCTGCCTGCCCATGCTAGGCACTACTATGCCAGATAACTCTCTCTCTCTCTCTCTCTCTCTCTCTCTCTCTCATCCCTTAAGACTTGCCTTCCCTCCATTCATGCCAGCTGCCTTTATCCCGCATCTTCCTCCTCCTCTTCTTCCTTTTCCTCCTTCTCTTCTTATTATTTTTCCTCCTCTTCTTTTGCCTCTTCCTCCTCCTCAGCTCTCTTATTTTTCCTTCTACTCCTCTTTCTCTTCTTTCACATTCTCTTCCTTTTCTTTCTCTTTTGCATTCTTTTCTCCTTCACTTCTTCCATCTCTTCTACTTCCTCCTCCTTTTCTTTTCCTCATTCTTTTCATTCCTCTTCCTTTCCCATCACTCCTCCTCCTCCTTCTCCTCCTCCTCCTCCTCCTCCTCCTCCTCCTCCTCCTCCTCCTCGCCCCCCGCATCGCTTTTGACTTCAGAACTCTCATGTTTTTTTCCAGGTCTCTTTTCCAAGCAATTTTTCTTGTCTAACCTCGGTTTTTTCCCCCGGCAATTTCTTAATGTTTTCCTATTCATTTTAGTTCCCCCTTCACTTGACGTTCCCGTTTTCATTGCACTATTATTTTTAGTTTTAGTGTTTATGTATGTACCGGTATGTTGTATGTGTATGTTGTTATGTATGTATGTATGTATGTATAAATGTATGTATGTAATAATTATCTATCCATACCTCCACATTCCATCTATACTTTCTCTCACTCTGCCTATGTTTCTGTCTGCCTATTTATCTGTCTGTTTGTCTGGCTGCCAGTCTGACTCAGTCTACCTTTCTGTCTCAGCATATTCTCTCTCTCTCTCTCTCTCTCTCTCTCTCTCTCTATCTATCTATCTATCTATCTCTCTCTCTCTCTCTCTCTCTCTCTCAGTTGTTTTTCTTACCATCTTTCCTCCGAGGCGCTTCCTTTTTTTTTTTCTCTTCCCCTCTATTATTCGTTCCTCCGCACACTTGCTTACTCTGGCACATTCTCTCTCTCTTTCACACACACACACACACACACACACACACACACACACACACACACACACACACACACACACACACACACACACACACACACACACACACACACACACACACACACACACACACACACCGTCTGATTCTCGAAATTGGTGTTTTATTCTCTGGCAAAAATTCTCCTAATTCCCCTTGAGACTCATACCTGGAGATTTGAACTGTACGTGTGTGTGTGTGTGTGTGTGTGTGTGTGTGTGTGTGTGAGAGAGAGAGAGAGAGAGAGAGAGAGAGCGGGGAAGAGGTTGAATGCCTTTGTGTGAGAGGTAGGGAGAATGACTGAGAGTTGGCGTGTGTGTGTGTGTGTGTGTGTGTGTGTGTGTGTGTGTGTGTGTGTGAGAGAGAGAGAGAGAGAGAGAGAGAGAGAGAGAGAGGGAGAGTGAGAGAGAGCGGGGGAAGGTTGAATCCCTTTGTGTGAGAGGTAGGGAGAATGACTGAGAGTTGGCGTGTGTGTGTGTGTGTGTGTGTGTGTGTATGTGTGTGTAAACTATGAAAATGAACGTCTATGTAGGAATGCCATAATATTAATGTGAAAAAGATGCAAATAGATACATTGCATTAGAGAGAGGGAGAGAGAGAAAGAGAAAGAGAGAGAGAGAGAGAGAGAGAGAGAGAGAGAGAGAGAGCACACTATCTTTAATCCCCCAGCAATACATTACCCGACCACTCCCACCACATCACTTCAGAGGCTTAATGATTCGACTCCACTTCATAGGTCTTTTTATTATTACTTTATTTCTTCGGCTCTTTTCCTTATATTGTTCGTATGTGTTATATTTTATTCCCTTTTTTTCTTTTTCCATTTTTTTATCTTCTTTTTTTATTCCTTGTCATCCAATAAATTTCTCATTTTTCCTACTTTTTCTATAACTTGATTGGAATTGAGATGTTTTTGTTGTTTTTATTGCTAAATATTTTGCATTAATTTTTCGTTTTCTGTTCTTTGGTTTCTTTCATTTTTCTTGTTTTTCTTCCTTTTCTCTTTGTGCATTTTTTTCATTGTTTTTCTTCCTTTCATTTTACATGCCATTGTGTTCATTTCCCCGATTTCCTCATCCTTTTTCATTCATGCTTTTTTCCTTTGCATAGTTTTTCCATTTACAGTTACTTCTTGCTGTCTTTTTTCCTGTTTACTTTCTCCTGTTTTTTCGCCGTTTTCCTCTTTTCCCAATATTATTTTTCTGCTTTACTCTGCTTGCTTTACTGCCTTCTCATCCCCTTTTCCCTGCCTACCTTCCTCCCTCCTTCCCTCCATTCTTCTCTTTCCCTCTTGTCCTCCCTCTGCTTACCCCTTCTCCTGTCTTAGATCTTTTCTTTTCTTCTTTCTTCTGCTCCTTTCTCCTCTCCTCTCTCCCTCTTTCTTCCTCCTACTCCTCTCTCCCTCTGCTATCCCATTTTCCCCTCCTTACCCATCCTTCAGCGCCTTTTCATTCTTTTTTTCTTTGCTTCCCCTTTAGTTTCTTCCTCACCTTCTCTTTTCTCCTTCCTTCCTCCCTTCTCTCTCTCTCTGTCTTTCTCCATTTCCTTCTTTTTTCCTCCTCTTCCCTTTCCACCTTTCTTCCTCTTCTCTCCCCTTCACTGTTTTCTTCCTTTCTCCTCTTCTATCTCTTCTCTATTCTCCTCGTTTTTCTTCCTGTTTCCTAATCCCTCTTCTTCTCTTTCTCTCTCTCTCTCTCTCTCTCTCTCTCTCTCCCTCTCTTCCCTGCATAATCCTAACCCAAAAAAAAACTCCGCTCTGCGCACCGTCCCCTTTCCATCCCCTTCGTATTAAATATGTACAGAGAGAGAGAGAGAGAGAGAGAGACTATCTTCCCAGTGCCGTTTGAAGAACTAACGAAATGCAATGAAACCCCGGTCTCTACTAGTGCGTGATTAAGATGGTTTCAGATGGTTCCGACTTCCTATGTGTTCGTCAGACTTTGGGGAGATAATGATACGGCTCCACTTCATAGTTCATTTCATTCTTTTATTTCTTTTATTCTTTTCTTTATTTTCTTCGTATAATGTTTTTATTTCTTCGTTTTAATTTTTTTTTCTTTTTTTTTTTTTACCTTTTCTTTTTTGATACACCGTGTCGTCTTGGCCTTGGTAGGATCCCTATGCCTCTTTTACCCTGACTTGGCCCAGAGTTTCTTTTGCTGCTCAGGGGCTGGAAAAGATGGTACTATGCCTTTTCATCCTTTTCCATGGCACTTTTTCGTGACTAGCATCATAATTATACAAGTATTACTGCTATGGCTCTATATCCTTTTTCATAGCACTTCTTCATGACTAGCTTCATGTACAAGTGTTAGTCTATTTTTTAACCCAGTATTCAAGATGGATAGACATGTCAGTTTTAGGAATAGAGGAAAGAGTACAGTTTCCCCACCATTGCAATTAATTAATGTTTTGGTGTTAGAATGGGACGCCTTCACGTGTAAGCACCTTTATAACCGAGTACTGGAGCTGCCCGGTCGTACAAACATCCCCCTGTCTCCTCACTGTCCCCCCAAAAGGATGATGGCGCACTGGAGAATAAGGGCAGCTTCGGCCGGCAGTCCACCGAGTTCGCGTTAATATGAGTCTAGGGTTGCAGCTACCGACTACTACTATTATTATGGTATTACTTTTAAATTCTCCTTTTTCCTTTTTACTACTTTTAAAATTCTCCTTTTTCCTTTTTATTACGCTAACCAAAATATCTATCTATCTATCCAGTTAGATTATTAAAATATAATTCTTTCCCAAAATTATTAAATTCGGCCAATTAAACGCAAAGAAAAACTCGAATTGTTTCCTCCTTCATAGCTTACTCATCTAGAAAAGCAGATTCTTAAACTACCTTTCTACAATTTTCAGCCACGAAGTTTTAAGTGTTTATGTACCCAGCCACATAGATTATTAAAATATTACACTTCCCAGAGGTTAAAGAATTCGGCCAACAACAAACGCGAATGAGGGAGGCGGCGCGCAAGGCATCTCAGGAACGCAATATAGACACTAAATGACCCACGCAGCGCCGAAATATATGCTGCCAGTTATTTAATATGTCTACTTGTTTTGCAGCATATTTTTCTTTCTTTTGTAATGAAAATTTTTCGTTGTGGGGATTATTGCGTCGATTTATTTATTTTCGGGTCGTCTTAGCGGGTTGTTTTTGTCAGATTTGAATTTTTTATTGGCGCGCGTTTTTTTTCGTCACTGCGTTTGTCTCCATTATTTTAGATTGGTATTATTTTTACTGCATTTAAGGTCTTCATGTACTTAAAGAATATTGCACAAAAATATTTTACTCATCATTTTTGCTGTCAGTCCCAGAAAATGAAAATAAAATAGCTGGGATCATAATATTGGAACCTTGAGGGAGGCGTGGCAAGTCTTCGCAAGGGACGTAAACACTGGGAGTCACGTGGTCGAGACATAAACATGAGTGGGGCGGGAGGGCAAAAATATAGTCATCTTTGGAATCAATGGAGCGAATAACAAGGTACTCGAGTGCTGGAGACGTGTATGGGGAGCTGAGAGAGAGAGAGAGAGAATGGAAGGAAAACAAAGGTAGAGGTACATTTGGAGGCATAGACAGGCACAGAAAGAGGCAGAGAGGGTAAGAGGGAAAGCCAGAAGGAGAGAGAAAGGGGAGAGGGACGAGGGAGAGAAGGAAAAGAAAACAGAGAGAAAGTGAAATGCCCCTGAATGATTTGTGCAGAGGAGAGAGAGAGATTGGGTTGGGGGAGAAGCCAGGTCGGGCAGAAGAGAGAAAAGGGAAGTGATTTTGAAGGGCGAGGGAGAGTCACGGCAATATGGAAAAGGGTGAATGTGGTGGCGGGGAAGGACACCAACCTGATCGAGTAGAATAGGGAGAAAAGAGAGTGAGAAAAAAGTAAGTTTGCTTTAAAAGGTAATAAGAAAAACTTGAGACAGAAAAAAATATGGGAAAAGTAAAGAAGGTAATATGGAAAAACTGTGTGTGTGATGGCGGGAAGGACACCAACTTAATGGAGTAGAGCAAGGAGAAAAGAGAGTGAGAAAATGCGAGATTGCTTTTAAAGGAGAAAAATGGTTTGGGTATAAAAAGAACAAAGTCAGATCATTATGGAAAATGGTATATGTAATTGCAAAAACAAGATGGAGTAAAAAAGAGGCGGGTTATAGAACCGGGAAGCACTTTACAGGAAAGAGAAATAAAAAATTATATTTTTCATTATGAGTTAGAAAAGAAAGCTGAACCAAATGGAATTCTTAGGTGGTATGGGAAATTCCCTACACATTAAAACAAAGCATAAAATCTGTAGCCCTGAGGGAAAAAAAGAGGCGAGAAATTGTTAAAAAAAAAAAAAAAAAAACAGGAAAACTCGTTTGAAATGAAAGTAAGTCAGGAGTAAATGCGAAAAGAGAGAGAAAAGAGTAAATTCCTTCGAAAGATGGAGAGGAAAAAAAGTTTAAAATGAGATTAAGGAAGGAAAAGAGTTATAGTTTTTTATCTTATCTTCCCACTGGTATGCAAGACAGCCAGGAAAAACATAAGTCGCAAGAGACAAAGTGGAGGGTGATTGTGCAAACTGAAGATGGACATTGGGAATATGGAAAGGATGGATAGTCTGTTTGTTATCGCCTGTGTGCAAATAGAGCAAAACACCAGCAAGACAGCCAGATTGACGCGAAGGTATGAATCACACACACACACACACACACACACACACACACACACACACACACACACACACACACACACACACACACACACACACACACACACACACACACACACACACACACACACACACACACACACACACACACACACACACACACACACACACACACACACACACACACACACCGGCGGCGAAAAACAAGTCACTCACAATCAGGCCGATAGTGAGTGCTTGTGTGTGTGTGTGTGTGTGTGTGTGTGTGTGTGTGTGTGTGTGTGTGTGTGTGTAAATACTCTCGTGGGTGCGTAAGTGCGCATGGGAGCTCTCTGACAGGGCTGATGGATATGGGAACGCCCGATGAACTAGGCAAATTGATTGGTTAGGGAAGCCAGTGGATCGGGCAAATCAGTGGATCAGGCAGGTAGTGGATCGGATAAGCCAGTGGATAAGTAAAGCAGGTGGATCATAAAAGCTAATTGATCAGAAAAGAAGGTGGATCAGACAAGCCGATGGATCAGTAAAGTTAGTGGATCGAGCAAGTCCCTGGATGAGACAAGACTTCTGATTCAGCTAAACCAAAGGATACAACCGGGTAGTGGATCTAACGAGACCGATTGATGCGAAAATCCAGTGAGTTCAAGAAGCCCAGTAGATCCCAGAAGACTAGTGAATCCAAAAGGAACAGTAAAGCAGAGAATCCACTAAGACAAATTAATCAGAAGACATACGAATCCAACAAGTCATGCATCCTTGAAGTCAAAGAATCCAGTAAGACCAGGGAATCAGAGAAGACAAAAGAATCCAAAATGAGTAATGAATCCAAAGAATCCAAGATGGCCAGCACATATAACAAGCCAATTGAATCCAACACCAGACAATTAAGTGGCCTCGAGAAGCTAATAGATCTCCAGCCTCAGTAAAGACAAAATTCTTGGAGATGTGGGAAAGAGATTTTTTTTTAACACCAAATCGTAATTTTTCGCTGCGTGCCAAAATCTAATACAGGAAGCAGTTGTGGCCCGAGGAGGAGCTGAGGAGGAGGAAGAGGAGGAAAAAGAAGAGGATAGGAAGAAAAAGAGATGGTGTAGGAGAAGATGATGAAGTTGGTGTAGGAGTCTAAAAAGGCGGAAATGTAAGAGGAATAGGAGGCAGACTTGTTGTAGCAGAGAGAGAGAGAGAGAGAGACCTGGGTCGGGCACCGTGAGAATTTAATAATCTCAAAACGACATGCCGAAAAAACAACTAAAATCTGAGGATGGGAATTAAAGCAGGAACGACACGAGAGTTTGATGATAAGAAAAACCTGCACCGAAATACCTCCTTAAATTCAATTTCCCCTCCTCTCCCCTCCTCCTCCTCCTCATCATCATCATCATCATCATCATCATCATCATCATCATCAATATCATCATCATCATCATCATTTCCTTCACGCTCTCCCTCCCCATCCATCCCTCGTCTCCTTATTTATTTATTTATTTTGTGTCATTATTATTATTATTATTATTATTATTATTATTATTATTATTATTATTATTATTATTACTATTATTATTATTATTATTATTATTATTATTATTATTATTATTATTATTATTAGCCGAGAGAAATACTATCACAGAGAGGATTCAGAATTATCTCATTTAAGGGGTAAACTCTCCTAGACGCACAACGATATTCCAGTCACTTAAACCAGAAACTTTGGGTCATCTGAAAAACATACTGCCAGTCAAAGGAATAAAAATATCTCTAATAATTCCATTGGGTATTAAGATCACACCATTTTGCACTAATCAACCCAACCCAAGAGAATTTTGCAAACTCTGGAAAATCGCAGACCTCAAAACATTATGTCGGTGGCAAAATAATTGAGGGAGCCGAAAGCCAATAACGAGGGCGTGCCGAGAAAATCCATCGGGGACGAACTCGCTTTCTGGCCAGCCCGAGGAAGAGCAAAGTACGAATCAAGCAGCTAATAACAAAAACGTGCCGAGAAAATCCAGCCGAGACGAACCTTCTTTCTTGCAAGGGGCACGTCGTCAAGGAGCAAAAGATCGCTTGGAATCAGCAAATTAAGACACTGGGGCTGCAATCAGGTGGCCGGAGATAAATGAGGGATTCGACACCTGGCGCGTTTCGGCCCCGGGCTCCTTCGGCGATAAAGCGGGAGATGAGAACTGAGGAAGGTCCACTTTCTGCTGAGGTGGCGCCATTATTCACATCCCTGCCTCCACGCTGCCTAATGGAGACGCGCACACACACACACACACACACACACACACACACACACACACACACACACACACACACACACACACACACACACACACACACACACACACACACACACACACACAGTACGTTTTTATTTCCACATATTCTCTCTCTCTCTCTCTCTCTCTCTCTCTCTCTCTCTCTCTCTCTCTCAATATCACTATCACACACACACACACACACACACACACACACACACACACACACACACACACACACACACACACACACACACACACACTTTACAGCCTCACTCAAACCCCAGGCAGCAGAAGAGTGCAGAAAAGTACACTAATGAAACTTTTTACGTCTTTGTACCTAAGTCTGTGTTACGAAAGACACAAAAACTTAGTCTAATTAATTCCGTGGCTTTAGTTCTTGGCCTACGTTCTGTCTGGCTGAGAAAGCTCCCTAGCACTTCTTCCTAAGTGATTTATTTTACTTATGACTCCTTCCTATCCTCTTCTGTCAGTTAAATCACTCAGATACCACCGACACCATACGCAGCATAAATAACATACTAGTTATCAACCAACCACATCCAAAAATAAATCACTAAGGAGTAGGTGCTACGGAGATTCTTGAACTTATGAGAATTCGGGTCCTGGTGCCAAAACTGTGTTGCCACTTTAAGTATTTACAAGCAAATACCCGGGGTAAAGCGCACAATAATATATAGATGGATAGATTGATAAATAAATAGATAGATAGATAGATGGATATAGACATAGAATGTTAGTGACGGAGAATCTGGGGTCTTTAAGGCACAGCGGAGTTGGTGGGAAAGGGACAAGAAGGGTAGGATGGGAGTGGAAGGGAAGGAAAAGGCTGGAAAAAACAGGGAAGGTAGGACGCCGAAACGAAGGGCACGAAGGAAAAGAAAAGGAAAAGGAAGAGGGAAAAGGTAGAGTAAGAAAGTGAAACGGCGGGAAGGAAGAGCAATGAAAAAAGGGGAAGGGGAAAGAAGAGCAAGGAACTGAATGTAAGGATAGGAACGGGAAGAGGACAAACATGGGCATGGAAGGAGAGAGTTGGACAGAGGAATGAAGGGAGGAGGAAAATATGAAGAGTTATTATGGGAATGGCAGGGAAGGACAGAGCAAAGATGGAAAAGGAAGGGATGGGCAAGGAATGCAATGGCAGGGAAGGGAAAGTGAAGGGTAAGGAAGGGAAGGGAAGCAGAGACAGGTAGGTAGGATACAAGGTCTTATGAGACGGGAGGGAGGGCGGGCCTGGATTATATAGAGCTGTGATAATATTGTTAAGCCTCTGGGGAAATTAGGGAAGGTATACCTGGAGCTTTGGCTCTCTCTCTCTCTCTCTCTCTCTCTCTCTCTCTCTCTCTCTCTCTCTCTCTCTCTCTCTCTCTCTCCTCATCACCTCTCCCTAATGTTGCTTATCGTCAGTTCATTTTAATGCATCTTCCATCTTCCTACTGGCTGTGTTTGTGCATATTAAACTTTCTTGACTTAAATTCAACTGTATATGTGTAAGAGTATAGTATGTTTATGTGTAGAAGTGAATATAAATGTGTATGTGTAGAAGTGAATGTCTGTGTAAATGTTGAATATGTATAATTTGATGCATCCCTAACTTTGTGATAAACTCTACATCCGCGTCCCAGGAAATTCTCATATCCCTCTGCTCTCTCTCTCTCTCTCTCTCTCTCTCTCTCTCTCTCTCTCACACACACACACACACACACACACACACACACACACACACACACACACACACACACACACACACACACACACACACACACACTTTTTCCTCGCACGCCTATCTGTGTAATACGCCAGGATTTGCGAGATTCACATATAATATTCGAACAAGATTTTTTTTTTTCACAGCCAGCTTTTACTCCCTCTCACTTTGCCCTTCTCTCGTCCTGTCTAAAGAGCCAGCCATTTTTTTCATTTTTTCTTTTTTTTTCATAATTTAGGTTGAAGATTTGGCACGGGTAATCCTTCTGTGTATATGCCTTTTATCTGAATATTTCTCTCTTTGGGTATGTTTTCGTCTCTGTATGTTTTATAATTTTCTATCTATGTGTGTATGTATGTGATTTCTCTCTCTCTCTCTCTCTCTCTCTCTCTCTCTCTCTCTCTCTCTCTCTCTCTCTCTCTCTCTCTCTCTCTCTCTCTCACCAGTGCTGCTTCTCCCCTTCATTACGTCCTCCTTTCTGTCCGTTCCGAGAAATTATCCTGTTTATCTGTGAGCACTAGCATCCCCACTGCTTCCCCTTTCTGCCTTTATACAGTCTCCATGTCTAGCTGATGATTCACTGCCAGGCTTATTCTCTCCCTCATTCTGTATAAATTACCTCTGTCTGTTTGTCGCTCGCTTCTACATATATATACATCTCTCCTGGAAAGAATAATTGTGTATGTGTGGTTCTCTCTCTCTCTCTCTCTCTCTCTCTCTCTCTCTCTCTCTCTCTCTCTCTCTCTCCGTTCCACTGCAATTATAATCTGCAAAAATTAAAGTGTAAGTTAATTATTCGTGCTCACGTGTGTGTGCTGAGGAAGCCTTCAGCAGGATGACGGAGGCTGCCACGAATACACATCCCATCCTCTCCCTCTTACTCTCCTCCCCTCCTCTTCCCCCTCTACTATCCCTCTCTTCCTCCACCTTACTATCTTCCCCTACCCTTTCCCCTATTTCTCTCTTTCCATTTATTTTTCTCGCTTCTTACCTATCCGACCCATCCCTCCTGTTATCCTCACCTCCCCTTCCCCCGTCTCCTCTACCTTTTCCTTCCACTTCTCATCCTTTTACTGATTCTTAAGTCTCTCCTTTCCTTCCCTCTTTTTCCGAACCCCCCCACCCTCCTTCCGCGTTCACTCTCATCATTTCCTCCTGTTCTTGCCTCGCCCATTAATCTCTTCTAATCCCCTACATATCCATTCCGCTCTCTGTATCTGCAGCCTCTTTCAGGTGTCTTCTCCTCCCTCCTCTCCTTTCAACCCCCGTTTCATTTCATTCACCTTGTCTCGCTCGGGTCACGGAAGGGGATTTTTTTTTCCAGTGAGTAAGTAGACGAGTTTCTCAGCATCACCATCTCATTTCCCTTGTATAATTACAGTGGCTCCGGGTTTGTTCTGGCCTACGGGATGATGATGATGAATATGATCTACATGTCATATTATTTCCTAATACCCAATCTCCCTGAAGATCTAGTGACTTGAGGCTCTAGTGAGGGTGAAGGTGGTATGCTGTGTTCATCTGGTACATTCTTCAGACTATAATGCAGAAATCGTCATGGCACTGATGGGATCAAGATTGCACACTCGCGATGAGCAGTCCCCTTACAAACATGGAATTCCAGCACTTCAGCTGTGAATGCAACACGAACCCTTTTCCTCATCTGTTTTTACTAGTTCTGGTTAGCTAGATATGATCCTGTTATCTAGAAAGGAATGTATACCAGAAAACTCCCTCAGTTGAATACAACACCACGCCGTTATTTGGCCTGTATAGTGAAACGTGGGTAAGCGAGTCAATAGAGTTTATTATTTTTCTCTCTATGACCATTTCCCTGCGTTCCCTTCAGCCGATAGCAGTTTTCATTAGGAGACTTCGCTCTCATTGAAGGCTAAAACTAAGACTGTATCTAACCCTTCCAAGGTGAATACGTCTCCTAAGATAAATTAAATCGTCAGGAGCTTGTCAGAATGAAACAAGCATCATCATTATACTGAAGGGATTAGATATCGATGTAGCATGAAGAATGTAATGGAATTACTGTATTGACTTCTACCTTGCAAGCACTGGGTCACAATATATCGCCTGGGTAATGAAACGTGGGTAGAGAATTCCGTAGTGTTTAAAGTTTTTTTTTATACACATTGACCGAATTACGTTATAATTGAAGTCTTACGTGTTTATTGTATCTTTTAATTCATTTCCACGTCATTCATACTACACTGTCATGCAGTCGTACGAACATTTGCCTCTTTAATTAAGTCCATGCGTCTTGCAGCTTACATACATACATATATAATTTCTTCCATCTGTGTGTTTCTATTTACCTCTCCTCCCTCCCTCTTCCCTCCTTTCCTATCCCTGTCTCTCCCCCTTCTGCGTGGTTTTGACAGTCATATATAACTATACTGCTCATCGCATCGGTAGTCGCATGCATGTCTCTTTACCGCTCCACATCCCCCTCTCTGTCGCTCCGCCTCCACTGTCTTGGGGAGCGACAGGCGGCGTTGTTCTGAGGCAATATTTATGCTTAGTTTGACTCTGTTTTCTGTGTGTGTGTGTGTGTGTGTGTGTGTGTGTGTGTGTGTGTGTGTGTGTGTGTGTGTGTGTGTGTGTGTGTGTGTGTGTGTGTGTGTGTGTGTGTGTGTGTGCGTGCGCGTATGTGTGCGTGCGTGCGCGCGCAGCTAAAACTAAACTATAATTTTCTAAGCCGTAACTCCAGCTTATCGCAAGAGTTATGCTAAAATAAATGCCATTCTGAAAGAACACATGTATTTTTTTTTCTGCCGCTCACATTCATGTAAAAATAATCCATTTGTAATTTATTTTATTAATCGTATATTGACTTCCCTTTTTAATATAAATAGATCTTTACCTTATTCAAATCACCATTATTTATCACATCATTTCAGTGACGGTTCATTTCGTATCGTTTTATTCACTGGGTCATTTTCTTTTTTGTTTCAGTGTTAGTGTGAATAAAGCCTATCTCTATTGCATTCATCCAGTGTATGACATTCATTTATTATACACCATTCATCAACGTTAACATAGTCTTTTCATTCCATTGCACTGACTTTGCATTATATAGCTTTTTTCATTCCCTTGATATTAACAGAAGTTTTGCCTCCTTTTTTAAGCATTTTTATTCATGCCATTCAGTCATTCTACATCACTCATTGTCTTTGTATTTTCATTTTTTTGTTCATCACGTATTTTTATTTTTGGGTTAATATGAATTGAAGTTTCTATGCACACCTTCGAATGGCCAGAAATTTTATTGAGACCTCGATACATAAATTTCCCAAACGGCCCGATAGCATTCCTCTCAGTAAATGGTCTTCTTAAATAGAGCTGCATGCTGTGGTGGAGTTGTGGTGTGGTGTGGTGTGGTGTACAATAGGGTGGGATGTGGTGGTGTGGTGTGGTGTTGTGTCGGGTGGGGTGGGGTGAGATGTGGTGGTGTGGTGTAGGATAGGGTGTGGTGGTGTGGTGTGGTGTGGTGTGGTGTGATGTGGTTGCTTCTATCGTGACCAAGATCACCGACCCCAATCAGCTCAGTTGATGGGCAGGTGTAGTCACTATGGAGGGTTAAATTTCTGGTAACCAAGGAGACTCATTTCTAACTCATAAATAAGGCTCATTGAGTTTTGTGCAGTTACAACGTAGTATTCATGTGTTGGTGGTGGTGTTGGTGTTGGCTGTGGTGTTGGTGGTGGCTGTGGTGGTGGTGAAGACGACTATGCTGGTGAAGATGGTGGAGATAGTGGAGGAGGTCTGACTAAGTCAAGGGGGTGGAAATCTGGGTCATAATAGGGTGGGATTTGCGGATTATGGTTTGGTCAGGTCAGGCAAGGTCAATATAGACTAACTTGGGTAAAGGCGAATCAGTTTGGGTAATTCTGAGTGGGTCGTCTGTGGAAAGTTGGGTGGATCAGGGTTAATTTGGGACATTCTTTGTAGGATGAGATTAACATTTGTGTATCTCAGGACTTTTTGGATATAACTGAGTATATTTTAATTTCTTGTTTGGTTAATATTTCTACTTTTATATTAGTTTGGATTAATTTGGGACAATGTGAGTAAGACAGAGGAAATAACTATTCATTTAGGTGCGTCTTAGGTACGACTGGCAGTATATTAGTTGTTAATTGAAAGACAACGTTAACAGCACGAATTTTGGGGTCAGAGTTTATTTTAAATAGCACCAAGTTATTCTGTGTTACTTTGTGTAGAATTAAGTTTAATAAAAAAAGAGGCGATGATGATGATGGTGGTGGTGTTGGTAGTGGTGATGATGATGATAATGATGATGACTTGATCCGGATGGCAGGTTAATAGCAACAGGATTTGAGTTAACTTGATCAATTCTGCTATTAAATTTGGGTACGATTTGGGTAGAAACGAGTTGATTTGGAACATTCTGGGTACGACTGGGCATTTACTTCCCAAATCGAAGATAAGTACTGGTGACACACACACACACACACACACACACACACACACACACACACACACACACACACACACACACACACGTTCCCTTCCCTTATTTTACTCCAAACAGAGAGAGGGAGAGAGAGAGAGAGAGAGAGAGAGAGAGAGAGAGAGAGAGAGAGGAAAGGAGGGGGGGACTTTTCTTGACGTATTGGCCGTTCTTGTCTCGTGTTAGGGTGACATTACTTAGAGAGAGAGAGAGAGAGAGAGAGAGAGAATGTTTCTCTGTGATTGTCCGAGCACCCGGGTTGAGTTGCGTACTTGTGTGGGTGAGAAGAGTGTAGGCTGTGTGTGTGTGTGTGTGTGTGTGTGTGTGTGTGTGTGTGTGTGTGTGTGTGTGTGTGTGTGTGTGTGTGTGTGTGTGTGTGTGTGTGTGTGTGTGTGTGTGTGTGTGCGAGGGATCAGAAAGCGTGCGTGTAGTTGACTGTGCCGTATTTTTATGTGTGTGCATGATTAGTGTGTATAAATCATGTTTAACTACCTACCTACATGTACACAGTAGTTATTGCATACTGCAATATGAACACGTGACCTTCTTTTTAAATCCCCCCCTCTACTGATTTGCAGGTGACTATCCATCCATTCATTTCGCTTCGTTCTGCCGACCCAGTTGAATATCTTCCCTTCCCAGAGAGAGAGAGAGAGAGAGAGAGAGAGTGTGTGTGTGTGTGTGTGTGTGTGTGTGTGTGAATTTGCCTATATGTAAATACTTCTTTCTATACAAACCTGTAGCCCCATTTCATAACCTTCCTCTGCGGACTTTGAGGTGACATGCTATCCATCTATCTCGCTTCACTTTACTCTCTGAAACTTACCGTACCGCCTACTTCCTGCTTCCCATTTGGACGATGCCTAACCACATGATTCCACTGACATATATTACACTCTTGCAAGGCTATATCTAACCCCCCAGTTCAAAATTATAGCAAAAAATACAGGAATCAATAAAATAAGAATAGCTCATCGATGGAAGGTTTGAAGCACTTTTATTGACGTAGGTTTAAATTGATGTGGCTTTCAGACCGGAGGATTTATTGCCGAAGTAAAGGAAATTGATGGAGTGTTATTTGCGTTGCTTAACAGCGATGGGGCATTGTTCTTTTGTTTGCCGTGGGGGAATGATTTAGTATGGTAGTTTTAATGTGCCAGTCGCTCGTGATGTTATGGGATTTGGGATTTACCTGTCTTTTGTCTCGTTCTGCCTTTTTCCTTTTCTTTTCTCTCTGTTTTTTTATTCCTGTTCATCTTCTTCCTCTCCCTTTTTTCCTCTTCATGTTGTCTTCCCTCCTGTTTCGTTCTGATCTTTCTCTTTTTCTATTTTTTCTTCTTATTCCTGTTCATCTTCATCCTCTCTTTTTTTCCTCTTCTCTCTTTTGTCGTTCTGCTTTTTTTCCTCTTTTTCTCTTCTCATTCCTCCTCCTCACATCCTTTTTCCTTCTCTCTTCTTAGTTTTCCTTTCCGCCCACCCATCGTATTTACCTTTCATTCTTCTTTCATTTACGCTACATTCTTCAACCCTTATTTCTTTGCATTTATTTCTTATCTTCTTTGTACCTTTATTTCGCCCGTATTTCTTACCTATCTATCTATCTCTATGTATCCATCTGTCTATCTATCTATCTGTCTGTCTATCTATCTGTCTATCTATATTTTAAGTTATCCTGTTGAGGGCCATTTTTTTCATCCTATCTTCCAGTTATGTATTATTATTTTCCTTTCCTCCCTCGTTCCCTCCTTTCCTCCCTCCTTACGTCCTTTCCTCTTACCTTACCTCCTTTCCTCTCACCATACCTCCTTTCCTCCAGTCTCCCTCCATCCCTCCTCATCCCCGACCTTCAGTATGCTATCGCCGTTCCTGACTCCTCCCATCTTATCTACCGTCCTTCCTCCCTCACACCGTTTCCCCTTCATCCCTTCTTCCTCTCCTCTTATATTCCTTCCATCGATTCGCTGATCCATTCCACCTTCTCCCCATCTCTTCCATCTTTCCATCATCTCTCCAACCCTCCCGTCTTCACCTCCATCCCTCCCATCTTCACCTCCATCCTTCCCATCTTCACCTCCATCCCTCCCATCTTCACTTTCATCCCTCCCATCTTCACCTCCATCCCTCCCATCTTCCCATCATCTCTTCCATCTCGCCCTTCACTCCTGCATCCCTCCTTCATCTCTCTCATCTACCCCATCTTCACTCCCTCCCTCATTCCATCTCTCCCATCTTTCTTCCCCCCATCCCTCCCCTCTTCACCTCCATTCCTCCCTTCATCACCTCCATCCCTCCCATCTTCACCTCCATCCCTCTCATCTTCACCTCCATCCCTCCCATCATCCCTCCATCCCTCCCATCGCTCCTCCAATATGCCGTGTCGCTGGCTGACTCCTCCGGCGGGGTGTGGATCCAGGAGGTGAGGCTCATTCGTCTTGTTCTCTGTCGCTGCCCGTGTTGACAATGGTTACCGGGATCACGGGGGAGGGAGGAGAGATGAAAGGAAGATGGAGGGAAGGAGAGAAGACGGGAGAGAAGAGGAGAGGAAGAGAGAAAAGGTGGAGGGAATGAGAGAATAGGAAATAGTGGAGAAACCCTGTAGATAATGGTTACCGGGATCACGGGGGAGGGAGGAGAGATGGAGGGAAGAAGAGAAGACAGGAGAGGAAGAGAGAAAAGGTGGAGGGAAGGAGAGAAGAAGAATTGAAGAAACCCTGTAGACAATGGTTATCGGGATCACGGGGGAGGGAGGAGAGATGGAGGGAAGACAGGACAGAAGAGGAGAGGAAGAGAGGAAAGGTGAAGGGAAGGAGAGAACAGGAAATGGCTGAGAAACCCTTGAGACAGTGGTTACAGGATCAGGAGAATAGAGAGGTCTTGGTTACTGACAGGCGAGCAGGAGAGGAGACATGGAAGAAAGGAGAGAAGATGAATGGAGGAAACAAAGGAAAGGAGGAAGACAGATGGAAGAAGAGAGGAGGGGGATGGAGGAAAATGAAAGAGAGAGGGAAAGGGATGGAGGAAACAAAGGAATCGAGGAAGATACAAGAATAGAGGAGAGGGATGGAGGAAAATGAGAAAGAGGGCAAGTGAAGGAGAATGATTGGGAAGGAAAACAGAAAAGGGAAAACAAAGTATATGGTGAGATTTAGGAAAGGGGGGAGGGGGAAATAGGCCTATAGTAGTGAGAGTAGAGAAGAGGATAGAAGAACAGTGGAAAATAATGAAGAAGAGAAGAGGAGAATGGCGAGGAGAAGAGGAAAGGCAAGGGGAAAGATGGGGAAAAGGGGAAGGAAAAATGCGATGAGAGAGAGAGAGAGAAAGAGAGGAGGACGAATTAGAAGAGTGAATAAGTTAATGGGAGAAAGAAACATGATAAAACGAATACAAGACCGGGCGAGGAATAGAGAAAGGGGTGAAAGAACCAGAAGAGAGGAGATGAAAAGCGAATGGAGGGTGAAAAAGAGGGATGGAGAAGGGGGAGGTGAATGAGAAGGGGAGAGGGAAGGGTGAGATGAAAGAGCAACTGAAGGAATGAAAACTGGGGTGAGGGACACAGGAGGGTAAAAGGGAACGTTGTGTTAAAAATGGAGGTGGCGGAGGAGAGGGTGAGAAGAAAGTGACAAATGGAGAGGATGGATGGGATAGAGGAGGAATGATGAGAGGAGGGAGATAGGAAGGATAGAGAGGGAATGATGAGAGGAGGGAGATAGGAAGGACAGAGGAGGAAGGATGGGAGGAGGGAGATAGGAAGGATAGATGGATGAACGGTGAAATTATACTACAAAGTTCATCGGTTACACATAGTTCCTATATTTAGGAAACATTTTTGAAGGAGAAAGATTGCCGAATTGAATTTGATGTTGAAATTAGAAGAGTTATGATGAGGCTAAGATTAGAGGGGCGAAGTATGACGTTCTCATGATGATACTCGGAGAAGAAGAAAAGGAAGATGATGGCGATGCAGATGATGAGGAGAGTAATTATGACAATTTAGAAAACAGGAGGAAAAGAAGAAGGTATAGAGAACAGTGAAGACGAAGAAGAAAAAGAAGATGAAGACTAAGAAGATAGAGGGTGAGGAAGGGAAGGCAAGGCGCCCGTATCGGATGCAAAGAGGACGAACGTGATCAAGGGAAGGGAAGACGAAGGAGAAGAAGATGGATGTGCTTGAGTTTAGAGGGAGAGGGTGATGGTGACGAAGGAGATGAGGGGCGAGGATGGAAAGGGATAGGTGTCGTGGTGGAGAAGATGGATGGAAGAGGGTTTTGTTGACGAAGGGGAAGGATGGAAGGAGGGAGGAGATGCGGTCGAGATGATGGGGAAAGGGAAGCGTGACGATGCATCTGAAGTGAGTCAGAGAAGATGCCAGAGGTGATTATGTTTGAGTGAGGGGTACTTTCATGGAGGATTTTTTTTTTTTTTCTTTTTAGTATAAAATTTTCACTCAAGACCATGAAACTTTCGTCTTGTCAAGCAAAGTTCTATAAGTCGTCCTCGAGGATAGTAGTAGTAGTAGTAATAGTAGTAGTAGTAGTAGTAGTAATCATAGACTTATCTGAATGCGAACTCGGTGGACTGCAGGCTGAGTTTGCCCTCCTACAGCACAGGAAAAAGTAAAATGAAAATGATCTGGAATGTGCAGATAATGAAAGAGAGGAAAAGAACAAAAGAAATGTATAAGAATAAACCAGCCCTGAGCTTCTCCAGTCAAGGCCAGTCAGTTCCCAGGAGCAGGTAAGAAGATAGATAGATAGACACACAGACAGTCGAACAGAAAGACGGGTAGACAGGCAGACAGATAGGTAGATAGATAGACAGACAGATAGGTAGACAGGCAGATAGGTAAACAGAACTATATACAGACAGTCGAACAGACAGACAGACGGAAAGACAGGCAGAGGGATAAGTAGATAGATAGACAGACAGGTAGGTAGACAGGTAAACGGAACTGATAAATGTGTGTGAAAATTCAAGAAAATATGATAGTATGGACACCAGCAATAAAAAATACGAAATAAAGGAACTCAGCTTTCCAACAGGGGACAGACTTTATCGGCAACAATAAAAGGCAGAGGCAGGAGGGGTGAATGGAGGGGAAATGAGTCCTAGTTTTAATTTCCGGCGACTCTCGTATCCTGTATATATTTCCCCGGACATTGTGAGGTTTTAGTGAAGCCCCCGATGGATGGAGAGAATGGTGACATAGCTCTCTCTCTCTCTCTCTCTCTATCTATCTATCTATCTATCTATCTATCTATCTATCTATCTGTCTATCTATCTCTCTCTCTCTCTCTCTCTCTCTCTCTCTCTCTCTCTCTCTCTCTCTCTGATCACTAGGACGTCTGTATTTCCTGTGGAGAGAGAGAGAGAAAGAGAGAGAGAGAGAGAAAGAGAGAGAGAGAAAGAGAGAGAGAGAGAGAGATCCTGACTGCTGAGGTATAGCGAGAAGTTAACCCGAGAGTATGGTGCTAGTCACGAAGAAGTTCTGTGGAAAGAAAGTAGTAGTATTCTTATTCCGCCATTGAGTAACGGAATAGGCGACGAAATAAATAAATAAATAAATAAAATCTTGCCAAATTGAAGTGAGCAAACTACAGGTGATCATGATTACCTGAGAAATTCAACCCATCAAAAAGTTAAAATCTTCTAACATCACTCGCCGAATCTGTCACGCGTACCGAAACCACCCAAACAACACCCATATTTACCCACAAGGCGTCATAAAACGGGTACTGCATAAACACGGCTCCTGGGCTTCTACTCTCTCTCTCTCTCTCTCTCTCTCTCTCTCTCTCTCTCTCTGTTTACACCAGGGGATGATGGGGGTGTAAAATTTATGGCGAGTTGGCGGGACTGGGCCGAGTTGGTTAGGTGTGACGGGTGGCGGCGTGGTGGCGAGATGGATGGTGGGCCGAAAGATATTGTCTAGGGGGGTTGGGCGTGAGGAGTAATGATGATGACGATGTTGATGATGATGATAGTGGTGGGGATGGTGGTGAGGGGTGATGGTGACGATAAGTGATGATAACAGTCGATAATGATGATGATGATGATGATGAATGTAAATGGCGGTGGTGATGTGGGTAATGATGGTGATGGTAATTATAATGGCGATGATGATGATGATGATTATGATGATGGTGATTATTATAATGGCAGTAATTGATAACTGAAATCGTTGTGATCATGATGATGATGATGGTGATGATTTATAATAGCAATAAATAATAATGGATGATGGTGATGGTCGGGGTGCTGATAAAGGGAATGATGAGTGACGATGGTTGATGATGATGATGGATGATGATGATGATGATTTACAATGGCAATAAAGAGTAGTGGAAATCCTGATGATGATGATGATGATGAAATTACACTACCGAGAACTGATGATCCTACAAACCCGTGTGTATTATAAACCAAGTATCCTACACTGAACATATTACCATAAGAGCAATATTACAAATGGAAAAGTCTTGCTGATTTAAAGCCTCATCATTTGCAGTATCTTGCGTGCAATAATAATTTGGTAAGAGGAACGTAGCGTAAACTCAAGGTCTTCCCAAATTTACAGTATCATAAACGACGGAATACCCCACGAAGGGAATATCGTACAAGCGGAATATAATATCACACACCGAATATTGTCCAGGCCTGAATGCGCCAGTCCCCCCCCTCACAATTTTCGCCAGGGAAGAAAACGAAGAACAGTAAAGAAAGCGAGTGAAATATTGTCCTTTCGGCTCGCATGTGTCTCGGTGCTTCTCTCTCGCTTTTTTCTCTTTCTCTCTCTTTTTCTCTTTTTTATCACGTGAACAGTTGAGGGCAAAGTTGGGAGAGCGAGTCATTTTTAGCCCAGGAGCAAGTTTAAACCTCAGAATAACACCGCAGACGTTTGAAATAATAGTTCATTTTCCCGCGTCCCGTTCGAAAAGGGGACGAAAGCACCATTTTGGGGTTCGTTTTTGTTTTGTTTTGGGCGCTTTCATCCCGGAAACAAGAGATAAATTGAGTTTTATTCCTGTTTTTCCCTTATAGCTGAACTTTTGCAGAATTATTTTTTTATTTTGTTTTATTTTTTATTTTAATTGCTAGGGTGATTGATGCTAAGACTGTAGATGTTTGCTATAGCTCTTTTAGCACCTTTAACACCATTCTTTTTCTCTCTTCTTTCTCTAAATGATATTACTGTACCTACCTACTTTTTCTTTCTCAAACTACTCTTTTTCACCATTTTCTCTTAGTCTCTTTCCATTATTTCTTCTTTTTTCCTCTCCCTTTCCCCTTCTTTCAGTCTATTAACCTATCCCGTACCCCTGAGCCAATGATCTCCCACCATTTCTCCTTACTTCCTCTGTCTTTCACATTTTCCTTTGTCTCTTAACCTCGATTCCATGTCTCATGCTTCTACCTAATGTCTAGTATAATCTCTCACTGCCTCCCTTGTCTTCTGCTGTTTGCTTTATCTCTATTTTCCTGCTTCCATATTTCTTATTTCTTATATTTTCCTTTTTTCTTTCACCTCCTTCTATTTCTCACAGCAACCTCTGTTTTCCATCTGTCTTCCCACACCATCTCGCCCTTCTTTCTCCATCAGTCTCCCTCCTACACCGTCTTTCCTTCATCAGTCTCTCCCACACCATCTCCCCCTTTCTCCATCAGTCTCCCTCCCACACCATCTCTCCGTTCTGTCTCCATCAATCTCCCCTTCCCCTAGTCTCGCTAAATTTCTCACCCTTGCCTCGGTCCATTATCCCTCCCTCTATTTAACCATCCAATAACCCTGTAATTCTGTACTTATAAACCCTACTTATAATCAGGTAAAAATCTCAAACACTCATGCCCCCCACCCCCTTCTAAGTCCCTCTGCCCCCCCATGCCTCTCCTTGCCCCCCTATCTCCTGCCCACCCACCCCTGTTCCCTTCCCCCTCTTTCTTTGTCCCCTCACCCCTGTCCCCTTTCCCTCGCCCCCCTTCCCCTCCCCTCTCAAGGTTCCTGTCTCTCTGCTCCTCTTTTCCCCCTGCCCCTCTGCAACCCCTGCCCCTCTGCAACCCCTGCCCCTCTGCAACCCCTGCTCACCGTCCCTAGTCCCCCCCTGCCTCCCTCACAACCTGCCCCCTCACCCCATTCCCCCTTCACCCTCTGCCCCCCTCAACCCCCTGCTACCCCGTCTCATGATATATTACCCACGTCTGATAAATGAATAATCCCGTTGCATCATCTGTCTTGTGGTCTTCAGGGATGCCTTCTGATGTCACTTCTTCAGGCACAGGGAAGCAAAGGGCGTGGAATCCAAAAGGAGCTCAGGTACTTGAGGTCAAAGAATTCCAAAGGGCATATAAGGTAGAGGGATCTGGATACCAAATGTCAAAGAATATTAAGGAATGTAAGTATCCGAGATTAAGAAAGGGCCAGAGAAGCTCGGGACAAAGGGCGTCAGATAAAGGGATCCAAGAATTCCAAAGGGCAGCTACAGCAAAGGGAGCCAGACATATGAAGCCGAAAAATATTGTTTACTTAAGTGGCATATACATTAGAGGAAAGGGAGCTCACACGCTGTAGGGTTAAACATGCAGGTAGTTGCGGCGGAAGATGGAATATTACGAGTGAGTAAAATTGGAAGAGTGTGAGTGCATACGATTGGAAGAATGTGAGTGCGTAAGGTTGGAAGAATGTGAGTGCGTAAGGTTGGGGGAATGTGGGTGCGTAAGGTTGGAAGAATATGAGTGCGTAAGGTTGGGGGAATGTGGGTGCGTAAGTTTGGAAGATTGTGAGTGTGTAAGATTGGAAGAATGTGAGTGCGTAAGATTGGTAGAATGTGAGTGCGTAAGATTGGAAGAATGTGAGTGCGTAAGGTTGGGAGAATGTGGGTGCGTAAGTTTGGAAGAATGTGAGTGCGTAAGGTTGGGAGAATGTGAGTGCGTAAGGTGTAATGGTAGGCAGAATTAACGCTCCGTCTGGCAAATGAATAATCCTGCTGCTTCATTTGTCTTATGGCCTCTGGGGACGGTCTGCTGCTGCTGTTGCTACTCCATCAGGCACTGGGCGCTCGGGGGGAAATGGCTTCTTAGGGGAGAGAGACTTACAAGGGGTCTAAGAATTCAAAAGGGCCTATCAGGTAAAAAAAAATCTAATTATTGAGGTTAAAAAAAATTGCAGAGGGATCACAAAGTATGGATTCAAGTACTGCAGGTTGGAGAGTGTACATAGGTGAAGTCATAGGGCAGATACAGGTATGGTAAAAGGAACTAGGGTACTGAGACCGAAGAATTCCAAAGGGCATGTAGTATAAAAGGATCTAAGTGTCAAAGAGCATATAGGGTGAAGGGGGCAGATCACGGAATGTTGAAAAAAGGTAGGGAAAGTAAAAAAAATATATATATATGAGTACGTTTCTCTTTTCTTTTTCCCATCTCCCTCCTTTTTCCCACTCCTGTATTTGGTTCTCTTCCTTCCTGTCGCCCCATCTCCAGCCCCTTTCCCCCCTTCTTCTTACTTTCCTCCGTTCCTCTTCCCCTCCTTGCCTCTCCCTCCTCTTCCCTCCTCCCTCTCCATGCACTTCTCATCCATCCCGGCTGATGCTTCTGAGAAAATTAATATCCTTTGCCTGTGTATTCAGTGAGGGGACAAGCGTGGCAGTGATGTAGCAGGAGTGGGTGGGAGGACCTCACTCACTGCCCAAGGGAAAAATACGTGAAAAAGAGAGCAACAAGGGGAGGGATGTTGTGAAAAGAGGACGGTACAAGGAATAACTGCGGTGAGAGTGAAAGGTAAAACAGAGAGAATTACATGATGAGAAGTGCAGCAAACGATATATGTAACTATCTGTGTGTGTGTGTGTGTGTGTGTGTGTGTGTGTGTGTGTGTGTGTGTGTGTGTGTGTGTGTGTGTGTGTGTTTCCATATCTGTCTGTATATTTATCAGTTCATCCACCATATCATAATTGTTCAGTCATTTGTCAGTCTACCCATTCATTCACCCATCCATCAGCGTACCTGTATATTTTCAATCTATCGGACCGCAAATCTATTTATTTATCTATCCACCAATCTATCCACGTATCCCCCTATCTATCCAGGGCCCTGCTGCGCCCCTAAAGACGCGAGGCGGCCCCCGAGTCGATGCCAATTATTTGAAGTGCATGCGATTTCTGTCTCTAGTGTCGACTATCGATTATCGAACGTGGGATCAGGCAGACGAGGCCGGGTCGATGGGGAGGGGGAATCGACTGCCGGGGAAGGTGTGAGGGAAACAGGAAGGTCTGATTGGAACTGGGTAGGTGTGAAGGGAATTGGAAGATGTGACTGGAACTGGGAAGCTGTGAGGGGAACTGGAAGGTGTAGTTGAAATTGGGAAAGTGTGAGGGGAATAGGAAGGATTAATTGGAACTGGAAAGATTTGACTGGAAGGTAGAACATATATTTTACATTTTTGGGTGTAACTGGAATTGGAATAGTGGCTCAGTGGGTTAGAGCGCTCCGCTCTGACCGAAGGGTCGGAGGATCGAATCCACCCAAGGGTCATTGGTAGACATCAGGAAGGGCATCCGGTCATAAAATGCTACATGCTCCAAAACCAAAGTCCTCTACCGAGGGGCAACGCCTTAGCCCTTATCCAAAAAAGGGGTACCTGGCGTAAAACTCACTTTATAATTCCAGTTACACCAGGCACACCTAACCATTTCCAGGCCCCAATTCTAGTAACACCAGGCACACCTTCCCATATCCAGGCCTTATTCCAGTTACACCAGTCCCAGTTCCAGTCACACCACCCCACCTCTTGATGGTGAGATTAGGTTGGGGTTGGCTTGTTGTGACAGACTACTCTTCAGGGATTGGATTTATTGGCTTTCTCTCTCTCTCTCTCTCTCTCTCTCTCTCTCTCTCTCTCTCTCTCTCTCTCTCTCTCTCTCTCTCTCGTTTGTATATTCTTCATTCCTTCTTTTTCCCTCCATCTCTCCTTTTGTTCCCCGTTCCTTTCCATATTCCTCCACTCTTTCTCCTCTTCTTTTTCCCATGCTCCTCCTCCTCCTCCTCCTCCTCCTCCACTCATTATAGCGTCGTAAAGGATGAGGTAATTGCTTGTCAGTCATGGCATGGTGGTCCTCTCTTAATTACCCAGTGGCATGTGTCATTAAAAGCGACGCTGCCAGAGAGCCCGCCATCTTGCCCTGTCTCTCCCCTATATTTTCGTCCTATTTCTGCCGGAGTAGCCAGCTTTTTCTTATATTTTATTTTATATCCAAGTTTACTGTAGGATCTTCTGTGTGTGTGTGTGTGTGTGTGTGTGTGTGTGTGTGTGTGTGTGTGTGTGTGTGTGTGTGTGTGTGTGTGTGTGTGTGTGTGTGTGTGTGTGTGTGTGTTTTAGCGAGCGATATTTTTAACTCAATATGTCCAATTCCTTTTTCGCTGTTTCTGCTACAGTCTCCAAATTTCCCCTCTAATTTTCTTTTTTCTTCCTATATAATATATACGTGAGAATCAACATTTTTTCGGCGATTCCTCTCTATTTTTGCAAGAATCCCCACTTAACCATATATTGTCAGCAGCAGTGTACAATTTGCCTCTGATTTCTGCAAGTTGTTCCCAATTTCCTTACAAGATTCTCTCCTGTTTCTCCATATATCACTCGTCATACCCCACATATCGCCTTATACTTCCTTGAAAATCTTGAGTATAGCACATAACCCCTTCCTCATACACCCTCATATCCACACTAATTAATATAGCACTTTTCCTTCTCTTTTTCTTATGCAAAAGGTAGATTCAGTTTTCCTAATGGTTTTCCTATCCCCCTATAACTCTGCCTATATTCCCCTCCCCCCACTCCCTGTTAACTTCGCCCGTCGTGGGATTAGTGAAATAGACTTAGGTTCAATTCTGGGTTGTATGTGTTATTCGATGTGGAGTAATATAGATGATGATGATGATGATGATGATTGTAGTAGTAGTAGTAGTAGTGATGGTTGTAGTGATAATAATAATAATAATAATAATAATAATAATAATAACAATAATAATAATACCGCCGTCTGTTGTTTCTTACCAGCACCTGTTATTACAGAGGACCTCACTAGCTCTCAAAATACGTGTGCAGCATTACAATTACACATACAGTACAAGTACTTATACAATTACATATAAAATACAAACCTCAGTACCCACACTGTATTCACACACTTCTCTTGAATTTGGCTCTCTTTTGTGTGTTTTTTTCTTGGAAGGAACAGTTTGCGGGCTCCTGGCCTTTGGTTCCTTCTTCCATGCATAAAAAAGAAGAAATAACTCCACTGGCTCCCATCCTTTCAGAAAAAAATCAAAATTATGATGAATTATGAAACACGGGAGAATAACCTTTTTTTTTTTTCTTTTTGGTACATATCGTTCCCTTTCATGGCTTAACTTTTTTTCTCTTCCTTTTTTTTTTCTTTCTGATTTTTTTTTCTTTCTCTCCCTTCTTTCTTTTCTTTTTTTTTTCTTTTTCCAGTTTTTTCTTTGCCTTCCTTCTTTCCTTTGTCTTTCTTTCTTTCTAATTTTTGTTTTATTTTTGGTTTATTTTTTATCTTCCTTACTTCCTTTCTTTGTTCTTCTCTTTCCTGTTTCATTATTTCTTTCTTTTTCTTTGTTATGAGACTGATTTGGTATTTAAGGGTAAGGCGGATCGATGGTTATGGTTGAATATGTGACAGTCGTACTCACTGTCGTGCAGGAGCAGGTCCATTACAGAGATTGATTTCCTGTAAGATACGAACTATAGGTACAGTTTAGATAGGTAGGTAGATAGGTAGGTGGGTAGATAGGAAGGTAGGTAAGTAGGTAGGTTGATAGGTTAGTAGGTAGATAGGTTAGGTAGGTAAGTAGATAGATTGATAGACTGAGATGTACTGATATCATTCCCCTGACGCTGCATCCTGTGAGGGGTGGTCTCGAGCACAAAAAGACGTCTAGGCTTTCCAGGTCTTTCCCAGTATGTCGAGGAGGAGAAGGAGGAGGTACGTAGGTGCAAGAGGAAGAAGAAGAGGAGGAGAAGAAGGAAAAGGAGGAGAAGGAGGGGTTTCATGGCATCAAGAGGAAGAGGAGAAAAAGATGGTTCTTAGTTGCTGAAGAAGGAGGAGGAGGAAGAGGTGAAGGAGAAAAGGGCATAGGAAGAGGAGGTTCGTAAGTGTAAAAAGAAGAAGAAAGAAGAGCAGCGAGAAGAGCAAGAAGAGAAGATGAGACTTATCGGGGATGAATAGTTATAAGATGAAGAAAAAGAAGAGAAGGTGAGAATCAGAAGAGATGACTAACTAGAAGATCAAGAAAAAGAAGGTGAGAATCGGAAGAGATGGTTGGCAGGGAGTGAGTCGTTGGGCCTCCAAGGGTGAAAATAACCTAATCTGGACTCCTTTGCCTCCCTTCCCCCCCCCTGCCCCCTTCCCCTCCTCTGGACCCCTTCCCACCTCTACTCCCTTTCCCCCCTGCCCCCCTCCCCCCCTCGACAGTGAGACAGTAGGCCACTCACAGCAGCGGCGAACCCCATATGTTTGCTGTTATTCTTAAAGTGGTGTGGGGAGGCGGGGAGTCGAGAGATCAAGAGGAGAGGGAGGGAGGGAGGGAGGGAGGAAGAGGAAAGGAGATGAGGAGAAGGAGGAGGAGGAGGAAAATGAATAGGAGAGAAATGAAGATGATGATAATGATGATGATGAGGAGGAGGAGGAGGAGGAGGAGGATCAGGAAGGGAGGTAGGAGATTAGGAAGAAAGAAGGTAAGAGAAGAATAGCGCTGTTAACTGAGGTGAGAGACGGGGGATCAGGAGGCGGGAGGATTAATGAGGAGGAGGAGAAGAGAAAGAACAAGAGGAGAAAGAGAGAGCAGAAGAGCAAGATAAGAAGAAAGAAGACCTCGATCGTAAGATGAGCTGAGAATCGAGAAAGAAGAGGCATAAGAAGAAGGAGAGGAGAGGAGAGGAGGACGAGGACGAGAAGAGAGATTTCTTTGTCTTGTTTTCGATGTTCCTGTTTAGTTTCGTCACTTTTGTTGTTTTTGTTTTCTTCTGATTCGTGTCTCGTGTTTCGCCATCCTATGTCTTATTTTCTTAGCTAATTTTTTTTCTCTGGATTTCGTATTGGTCCGCTGGTGTGTTGCTTCTCTTTATATCGTTTTTTAATCCCCTAGTCCACCAAGTAATCCTTTTTATATATATTCTGATCCCGTATTCTAAGTTGTACGCTTGATGTCATTCCATCCTTTCCTTAGCGATTTATTTTGCCTACTATTAAACCCTAACATTCTTTTTTGATATTTATGCCTTGTTAATATCAGTGTGCTTTGCATCAGTAACACACAAAGGGATATTAAGGTGTAACTGTAGACTGAATCGCAAAGAAAACGATGTTACGAAATTCCCAAGTCACTTAGAATAGGTTCCTCAATTCGCTTCGCCGATGCTGTTATTATCCTATGTTAATGCATACAGCCCGAGGGGGAGGGTTGTTTTCTCAGGTTGGTGGAGAGAGAGAGAGTGAGAGATATAGATAGATAGATAGATAGATAGATAAAGAGAGAGAGAGAGAGGGAGGAGGGGGGAGGAGGTATGGAGACAAACAGAAACGGGTGATGAAAAAAAGAGACTGGTGCTTGGGAGAGAATCATATAAACTGACAAATTAATACGGAGAGAAAGAGAGAAAGAGAGAGAGAGAGAGAGAGAGAGAGAGAGAGAGAGA
>NC_137054.1:1529822-1542322 GCF_032717465.1 Coenobita brevimanus
CCACACCACCTGCCTATGGCTTGATTGCTTTGCCTCCCTACCCCTCTGGATTTCTCACCTCCCTTCTCCGCTCCTTGTGTTGTCTTAATTCTCCTTTACTCTGCCACCTGATTCCCTTCACCCTTCACTTCATTTCTTTTTTTCTCCCCAAATTTCCCCTCTTCCTTCCTTGTCTCCCCCGCTCTCCTCTCTTCTTTCCTTGTCTCCTACTCTCTTCTCTCTTCTTTTCTTGTTTCCTCCTCTCTCCCGTCCTTTTTCCCAGTCTCCTCCTCTCTCCCTTCTCACCTCATATCCTAGCCTCCATCCCTTAGCTTGTCATGTCTCCTCTCTTCTCTCTTCTCTTATCATTTTTCTCGTCTCTTTTGATTTCGTTTACTTCTCCTTTTTCATCTTTTCCCCTTTTCTTCACCTCACCTTCATCCTTTCTTTCTTCTTGCCTTCTTTCGACTTTTCATCTCTCCTTCACATCCCTCTCTCTTCTTCCTCCGTTGCACCAATCTCTTTCTTATTTTCCTCACCCTTTTTCCTCTTTTTCCCTTTCTCATTTTCTTTGCTCGCCTTTCTCATATCCTCTCCTTCCTGTCTCCGCCATCTCTAACCTTTCCCCACCTTCCTCCTTCCCTCCTCCTCCTCTTCCTTCTCGTCCGCCTCATTAACTTAACAACCAAACTACTTGCCGAACAAGCTCGTTTCAGCACTAATTGTTCCGTATAACACCCGCTGTCACCAGGCAATAACACCTACTTGTAATTACCTTTGGCCCAGTGTAATGTACTCAACTTTATATGTACTACCTGGGAGTTTAGCACAGAATTACACCTGCAGAGATAATGGCGTAATCTGAGCCTAAATTTGACCTCATTTTGTACACATTTTTGGCTGAATTTCCGGTTTTATCGCACATAAATTTTTTGCCTATATAGGAGGGGAGTAGGGCTTGGATGATGATGGTGATGGAGATGATGATGAACAGTGATATTTTTAAGAACTTTTCGTCTGTGTAGTCACGATTAATTTCTCCCTTCTGTCTTCAACTTTTTTTTTTTAAATCTCTTCCGTGTAGCTGCATTTATTTTTTTAAATCAATTTTCGTGTCGTTCTTTCCCATGTTTTTTTTTTTTTTATTATTATGTGAGTGGAAATCATGGCACTTTTAAATTTCCCATCTTTTGTTAAATTCCTGAGTATTACTAAGTTATCTCCAAATCTTCATGACGCAAACTCGAGGCTTCTGTAGATGGAGGAGGTGGCAGTTTGGGGTGTGATGCTGAGATCCAGTATTTAGTGATACAGCGAAAGGTGAAAAATTTAATAGATTAATTGAGATAGATAGATAGACAGTTAAGTAGATAGATGGATAGATAGATCGATTATAGATGGATGGATGGATAGATACATGGATTATAGATGGATGGATGGATAGATAGATAGGCAGAGACAGATATTGCGATGATAAACACGCTCAAGGTTTAACTACACACTTAAGGCATTTTTTGTCGCCTCCTCCAAGACCGCATCCTTTCACGGCATAGCTGCACAGCCAAGTAATTTCCTGCCTCGTCTTTCCACTAGAACGACAACACTGAACAACAGAACCAAATTACCTCCTGTCACTTCCCCAAACCATAGTCACTTCTCCAAACTACTGTCACTTCCCCAAACCACAATCACTTCCCCAAACCACTGTCACTTCTCCAAACCACTGTCACCTCCCCAAATCACTGTCACTTCCCCAAACCACTGTCACTTCCCCAAACCACTGTTATTCCCCCAAACTACTGTCACTTCCCCAAATCACACCCAAACGGAACTACCTTTAATTGCATAAATAAAATGAACACTGACATTTCTTACCCATAATATCCATCTTAGTTTTCAGAATCGTCATTAAACAGGCACCTGGTTTAACAGTTACACGTATATACAGTTTAAAACACACACACACACACACACACACACACACACACACACACACACACACACACACACACACACACACACACACACACACACACACACACCGGGAGCTGACGCGAATGCCTAATCCGCGACGATTGTTCAACTGGGGAAGGGAAAACTCATTAAAACTTATAATGAGAATTGCAAGACAAACAGGAGAAAATTCCGCTGTGCTCAAAAATAATCGAGAGGAAGGGAAGTGGGAGGAGGTATGTCCGGGATGAGATAACATTGTCGACTCTGATTAAATAATTATCAGTGGCACGTGTCGCTGGGAAACTTGTCTGTCGCTTTTTTGGATGTGGTTTTGCGGGAGGAAGCGACGAGGAGTATTTCAGACATGCAGTTAAAATGTTATGAGGAAAGCGACAGGATTAATCAAACAAGTGCTCATTAACGTTGTCATTTAAGGATGAGGTCTTAGAGAAACTTGTGTCTGGATGCGGCCTGAGGGAAGAAGAGACAGGAAGTATCCCAAGTATGCAGTTAAAAAGTTGTCGTTTCTTGTCGTGATTTTGAAGGAGGCAACAGGAAAGAAAGTTAATAAGTTGTTTTGAAGGATGCAACAAGAAAGTTAATAAGTTGTTTGAGAGTGTGGTGTTAGATAAACTTGTCACGTTTTGGATCTGGTTTGGGGGAGGAATCGACTCAGTGTATCCAGTGGTCGTAGTAGTAGTTGCAACCGAGACTCATTGAATGTGAACCCAGTGGACTGCAGGCTGGTGATTTGCTAAAGAAGAGGTGCCATAGCCTTTACACCTTAACGTGGCTTCGTTGGTCGTTCTTCTGTAGCCTAATTCACGTAGCTCAGTGGCAAAAAAGACAATACTGCGGGTCTATGTAGCACTTCTTCGTGACTAGGATCATATTTTAGTGTTAATCTATTGCCACAACTCCATATCCAAGCTAAAGAGATGGCAGTTTCTGGCCAAGGTAGTGCAGAAGAAAAAATCCAGAAATCCTGCTAATCCCTCAAGAATACGAAGCCTAATCCCTACCCCCGCCACCCACAGACGCTGCAGGTGAGAGTAGGAAGGCCGGCCAGGTCAGATTAGCACCCCTGGGGACATGCCTGCTTCCTAAACCTATTACTGGGGGAAGCGTAGAGGGGATTATGGGATGCTGTTGGGAGGGGGTTATGGGGCGCTGTTTGGGAGAGGGTTATGGGGCGCTGTTTGGGAGGGGGTTATGGGGTGCTGTTTGGGAGGGGGGCATGGGACGCTGTTTGGGTGGGGGGCATGGGGCTCTGTTTAGGATTAAGGGGGCCGGAAGGGGAAAGGTTGAGAGACGAGAGGGAGTAGATGGGGGGATGGGAAGCGAGTTCGGAGGTGGAGGAAGAAGAGAAGGATAGATGAGAGGATGGGAAGAGAGAGTGGGAAAGAGGTGGTGGAACCAGAGAGAGGGAAAGAGAGAGAAAGGGAGGGAAAAGAGTAATGAAAAAACTGGCAGGAAGGAAAGTAGGGGAAAAGAAAAGAGGAAGGAAAAAGGAGAAGGACAGGAAAAGGAAGCCGAGAGGGGAAAAAGGAGACAAAGAAAGGAGGGAGAAGGGAAAGAACAGAGATGAAAATCATTTAACATTCAGTCATTTCATAAAATATCAACCTAAAAGCCTGTGTATCTGTATAACTCTCTCTCTCTCTCTCTCTCTCTCTCTCTCTCTCTCTCTCTCTCTCTCTCTCTCTCTCTCTCTCTCTCTCTCTCTCTCTCTCCTTATTGCCTCTATGATATGCCCTGAGACAGCTTATTGGACTTCCTAGGTCAACCTGTACTTCTCACTGTCAATTTGAGGAGAGGGGAATGGGAGAGGATGGGGAGGAAAGGAGAGAAGGGGTGGAGGCGAGGGAGAGAGGACTGGGGGGAGGGAAATGTGGATAGGAAAGGAGGAGGAGGAGGAGGAGGAGAAACCGGTCGCTTACCTCATGTCTCCTCTCTCTCTCTCTCTCTCTCTCTCTCTCTCTCTCTCTCTCTCTCTCTCTCTCTCTCTCTCTCTCAGCAAAACCATATAAATATACCTCATCTTTCACCCCTGGAAGACCAAATAAAAGGGCCAGGAGTTGAAATATATCGAGGAGTCACAAACAGAAGCTCCAGGGTAACATTTTGGGGAGATTTATTCGCGGTGGAGGAAAATATTTGGCGTGGAGGTCTTTAGGGTTTGCGTCCGAGGGGTATTTCGGTGTGTGTGAGAGAGAGAGAGAGAGAGAGAGAGAGAGAGAGAAAGACCTACGGTACAATTGTCCTATCAGCTTTCAAGATCGTCAGAAGAGGCAGAGTCACCCACTCAAAGTAGTTAATCAGCCAACGAGAGAGAGAGAGGGAGAGAGAGAGAGAGAGAGAGAGAGAGAGGGAGGGAGGGAGGGAGGGAGGGAGAGGAGGGGAGGGGGGGATTATTGTGTGGCCCTGTGGTGGCTGTGGTGGGGCTGATAGAAGCATGGGGTAATGGAGGATGTGGCTATACATAACATCCATAGGGAGGAAAGGGAGAAACAGAAGGAGCAAAGGGAGAGACAGAGGAAGCAAAGGGAAAGACGGAGGGAACATAGGAAGAGACTAAAGAGAGAGACACAGGGAGAAAAGAGGAAGATATAGAGGGGGAAAAGGAGAGACTTTGAGAGGGTAGAGGCCTGAGGAGACATTGAATGGAAGAGAGAGAGAGAGAGAGAGAGAGAGAGAGAGAGAGAGAGAGGAAATCACCACCAAAACCACAAAGCCATACTGAACCATGTGTGTGAGGGGGGAGGGGAAGAAGTGGCTTAGAATTGCTGCCCTGAAAAGCTCCAAGGAAAGGGATAAAGAAATATTAGCGAAGCATAAGAAAGAAGTGGGCGTGAAAAGGCACAAGAAGGGGGCAGGCAGGGGGCGTGAGAGCTTGTGAAAAGGTGCCCCTGTTTTGTGCATGCGAGAAGTGGCTCTGGGAGGGAAGGTGGGGGGGATTGAGAGGGTTAGCTGAAAGGGATGGAGGAGGTTGGAAGGGGTTTGTGTTGGAGAAGAAGGGGTTTTTGTTGGAGAAGGAGGGGTTTGTGCTGTAGAAGAGAGGAGAATGAATGTGGCTCTGGGCGGGAGGGTAGGGGGGGATTGAAAGGGTTAACTGAAAGGGGTGGAAGAGGTTGGAAGGGGTTTGTGTTGGAGAAGAGAGGAGAGTAGGATTTACTGGGAATTCAGGTGTGAGAGGCAACTGAGTTTAGGAGATTAGCTTAATTCCATTCCTACCGAGAGAGTGCAGAAGAGGGACGCCTTCACATGGTGGCACTGTTATATATATATACGGGTGATGGAGATGCCCGGTTCGACAGCTCAAAAAAGGGTGGGATAAAAGGAAAGGTGAAGTGAGAAAGAGATAAAAAAGTGAGAAACCTGTAAGAAGTGGGTGAGAAAGAAGTGAAAAGAGGAGAAAAAAGTGACAGAGAAGATAACAGAAGGTACAAAGTGGAGAACTGGGGACAAAGAAAGGTGAATTGAGAAAAAGGAAAAAAAATGATAAAGAGGTAAGAAAAAGGTGAGAAAGAGGTAAAAAGAGGTAAAAATAAAAAGTGCCAGAAGAAGTAATGGAGGGTACAAAGTGGAGGTAAGGGGACAAGAGGAGTGCAGTAGGTACGAGCAAGTGGTCGAGGGAGTGGTGCGAGAAGAATCGAAAATGAGTGGCGGGGGGACGAAGTAGAGCGAAGAGGGGAGGGGCGAAAGGAGGAGAGAAAGCGAAAAGGGGAAAAAGTGAGAGGTGAAGAGGAAGGAGAGAGGGCAGATAAAAGAGAAGAGGGCGAGGAGGATGGTAGGGGAAATGGATAGGAGAGGGAATGGAAAGGGGAAGGGAGAGGGAGCGAGAATGAATAGGAAAAAGGGGTCAGGGTAGGGGAAGGAAAGACGGGAGAAAAGGGGGAGGGGAGGAGGCGTGAGAGTAGGACACGGGGGAGATAAGGGATTAAAAAGAAAGGGGATGGAAAGAAAAAACAAATGGAGAAAAGAGTAGTAAAATACTTGTGTGTGTGTGTGTGTGTGTGTGTGTGTGTGTGTGTGTGTGTGTGAGAGAGAGAGAGAGAGAGAGAGGAGGGGGGGAGGGGCTGTTAGAGAGAGTTACGGCCAAGTCCACCAGATGGCGCTACCGTCGTGGAAAAAATGAGAGAGAGAGAAAGAGAGAGAGAGAGAGAGAGAGAGAGAGAGAGAGAGAGAGGGAGAGGATAATGGAAAGTTAAAAGTCTTTCAAAGTCTTCCCAAAGATATTAAGCAACTTCGTCATCCGATATTTTCACTCAAATTAGTAAACCCGTCCATTGTTATCGAAAATGCATAATACTAAAAAAAAATAATGTACAAGGCCCTAGTGCATAAATAACAATGAAGAAGTTATAATAATTTTGTGCCAAAAAATATAATCGTAAGGTAACCAACATTTTCTGCCCTTTTTTTTGGGGAGGGGGGGGGCATCGAATTTGAGACAATGACATTCCCAAAGAAAAAAACAAAACGAAAATGTAAATGAATAAATTAAATAAGAAGTCAGTAAGTAATAAATGAATATAGTCCATCGAAAATAATCTTATCTATGGCAATAATATATGAGGACGATTTATATTCATTCTCCTTACTTTCAGACGATTTTGCCAGGGTAGGAGAGGCGTCATGTAGTGAAGGGCTTACACACACACACACACACACACAAATGCATCCTTTACTAAGAAGGTGAGAGACTGACAGAGTCCAGGGGTTCACGCTTTGGTCCCTTTCATGTTCTTCAGTCATCTTGTTCTTCTGAGGCCCCTGTGCTCTTGTTATTGTTCTCGTGATGGACTGTGTGTGTGTGTGTGTGTGTGTGTGTGTGTGTGTGTGTGTGTGTGTGTGTGTGTCTTTTGTTTCTCCCATGGACGTCGTAAAGGTGTTTTTTTTTTCCAGTTTTTTCACAGTGACATAAAATACATTCTTTCTGCGTCCATTCTTGCTTCATCTGGCAGTTTTCTCTCTCTCTCTCTCTCTCTCTCTCTCTCTCTCTCTCTCTCTCTCTCTCTCTCTCTCTCTCTCTCACTTCCGCGTTCTTGTTTCCAACCCCTCCCCCCAACTTCTTCCCCTCCACCCTAAAGCCGTCTCGAAGCTCAAACTCCACGTGAGTCAGGAAGAGTCAGCAAAGTCTTGGGCGAGTCAGCTTTTGAGTCAGCGGGGAGGGGAAAGTGACAGGGGAGGCAGGAAGAGAGAGAGAGAGAGAGAGAGAGAGAGAGAGAGAGAGTTGGAAGCGGTGTAGTTTTTCGATTTTTCACTTCTTTTTGCTTTTCCCAAAACTTTCCGCGAAACTTTGTGAAGTAGTGAGGAAGATGAAAACGAAGAAGAGGAGAAAGACGAATAAGAGGAGGAGGAGGAAGAGGAAAAGAGGAAAGAAGAGTAAAAAAGAGAAAAGGTTGAAAGAAAAGGAAGTGAGAGAAGACAGGTAATGATAGAATGAGCACGAGAAACGATTTTTTTTTTATCTTTTTTAATTTTTCTCTGACAGATTTACATAATGAGTCAAATGAGAAAAATTAGCCTTTCCAGTCTATTAATCCAAATCGTTATCTGTGTATCTACTGTAACTAACTCAATGAACGGAATTCCCCCCCCCCAAAAAAAAAAAAAAATCACCAACGTCCGAGTTCCAAAAATCATTGGAAATATTAATCGAAATCAATTTATTCTTTTTTCTTTTCTTCTACTTCTGAGTATTAAAGTGGCATAATCAGCATCTTCTTCTGATTGATTGATTGATTGATTGACTGATTGGTTGACTAATTGATTGATTGATTGATTGATTGGTGAGGTTTATTCCCACAGCTCAACTTAGGAAATAAAGTTAAAAATAGATCTTACGTATTGATTGATTGATTGATTGATTGGGGGGGTTTATTCCCACAGCTTGACTTAAGAAATCAATTGAAAGTTAAAAAAAAGTTCTTACGTTGATTGATTGATTGATTGGGGGGGTTTATTCCCACAGCTTGACTTAAGAAATCAATTGAAAGTTAAAAAAAAGTTCTTACGTTGATTGATTGATTGATTGGGGGGGTTTATTCCCACAGCTTGACTTAAGAAATCAACTGAAAGTTAAAAAAAAGTTCTTACGTTGATTGATTGATTGATTGGGGGGGTTTATTCCCACAGCTTGACTTAAGAAATCAATTGAAAGTTAAAAAAAAGTTCTTACGTTGATTGATTGATTGATTGTGGGTGTTTATTCCCACAGCTTGACTTAAGAAATCAACTGAAAGTTAAAAAAAAGTTCTTACGTTGATTGATTGATTGATTGGGGGGGTTTATTCCCACAGCTTGACTTAAGAAATCAACTGAAAGTTAAAAAAAAGTTCTTACGTTGATTGATTGATTGATTGGGGGGGTTTATTCTCACAGCTTGACTTAGGAAATAAATCAATAGTAAAAAAAATTAATGTCTCATACTTGGACGCTCTATAATCTCCGTGAATCAGAATTTGTGCAGAACAGTCACGAAATCAACATTCTTTTTGTTAATTTCTCTTTTTATATGGTTTGTCTTTCGATCGACGTGTGTAATGAGAGAGAGAGAGAGAGAGAGAGAGAGAGAGAGAGAGAGAGAGAGACCTTACATAATAATCAAGTATCAAAAATTACACAATATTAACCAAATCATCGTATTTTCACTTCCTTTTTTTATGCTGTTTACTGATTGACTGAGGTAATGAGCCGAAAACGAGAGAAATCCGAAACGCACCTTCCCAAACTGACGCAGACACGCCGAAATCTATTGGTATTCAAAAAAAAATCTGTAAAATATTAACCCAAATCAACAGCAATTGTTTTTATATACTTTTTCTTACGGATGAGCCGAAAGCCAGAAAAGAACCGAAATTTACCTTCATTTACTGACGCGCCGAAATCTCCTAGTACAGAAAAGCATTGAAAAAATATATATTACCCCAAATCAACATTTCTTTAATATACTTTTTTCCTACGGCTCGACTTACGTAATGAGCCGAAAGCGAGAAAAACGAAACTGACCCGGGGCGCCCTGGTGTTTATCCGAATCTGGCTTGTGATTGGATGAGCGCCGATGACCAAATAACGCTGATTGGCTGCCACTTATACCGCACGATTCCTTACGTTACGGCCGCGATACGTAGCCGGTGACGTCACGGAGGAAAGAAGGAAGGGAGGGAGAGAGGTTGGGAAGAGAAGGGAAGGAAGGAAGGGAGGGGGGATAGGGAACAGGAAGGAGCATGGGGAGAAAGAAGGAAAGGAGGTTGGGGAGAGGAGATAATGTTGGGGGGAAAAGGAACGAAGGGAGGGATGGAGGGGTAGGGAACAGGAGGGAATATGGGATGAAAGAAGGAAAGGAGGTAGGGGAGAGGAGGTAATGTTGGGGGGAAAAGGAAGGAAGGGAGGGAGGGAGAGGCAGGGAAGAGGGGGATATGTGGGGAGGAGAGGAGAGGAGGGGATGTGGTTGAGATCTGTGTGCAATTACCAAGACTTGAGTGAATAGGTGTCGAATTCTGTGACTAAAAACTGTGAAATATAATCTTATAAATCGGCATTATATATTAAGTTTGAGAATTGATGAGGAGATTTTGTGTTAGATAAAAATGTGTGCGTTACGGTGGTGATAAATCCGTTAAAGATTTTTGAGATGGGGTTGGAAATGTGTGTTACAGAGAGTCCTAGCATTACTCCGTGTTATTAGCATGAGAGAGAGAGAGAGAGAGAGACATTTAAGGATAAAAAAATGATACGAACCGATAGAACTGGAGATAGATGTGAAATACGAAAGAGAGAGAGAGAGAGAGAAGTAGACATATGTATGGATGAAAAAAAATGATGCGAATCGATGGAACTAGAGACATGTTAAATAAGAGACAGACAGACAGACACAGACAGACAGATGGAAGGGGGGGATTACTGTTTTAAGCCGCCATTGATGAAAGCTCCGACCATGGACATCAAACACCTCAGCCAGGCATTAGCACAACACATTTTCTCTCTCTCTCTCTCTCTCTCTCTCTCTCTCTCTCTCTCTCTCTCTCTCTCTCACACACACACACACACACACACACACACACACACACACACACACACACACACACACACACACACACACACACACACACACACACACACACACAAAATCCCCCATCCTATTTTTTCCAAACAAGACATACAAGCCATCCGAAGCTCCGAATCGCCAATAACACATGTACGCGACCCGGACGAACATCAAACCGACGAAGCTTGTTTTTGCAGTGAACCCCAAGCTTAAAAGTGAAGCTTGGGTTTACGGGAGCAAGCTTGTGTGAATAATTTGTTTGCGTTTGGAAGCTAGAGAAGAGAATCACAGCTACTGGGTGCCTCTCTCTCTCTCTCTCTCTCTCTCTCTCTCTCTCTCTCTCTCTCTCTCTCTCTCTCGGTCGGATTGGTTTTAATGGATTCCCGGCAGCCAGAAACTATTATTGTTATTGTTTATTATTTTTTTATGGAGGATCGCTTTTGTGGTATTTGATCGGGTTTATGCTGGATTTGATGCCCTGATTTTATGGTGATCTTTTATATGCAATTGTTAGAGAAGATTTGGGCTTTATGTTACTGTCATTGTCTCCATGTATCTATCTGTGTATATCTGTCTGCCTATCGGTCTGTCTATCAATTATTTCTTCTATTTCTACTATCTGTCTGTCTCTGTATATTTATATCTGTGTTTATGTTCATAGTTGTCTTTCAGTGCTATTTTCTTGGTTCTCTCTTCCTTATCTCTCTATGTGCCTGTCTTTGTGTGTCTGTGGTCTCTGTATCTCTCTGTTTATCTGTGTTGTGTATCTATCTGTTTATCTATCTGTTGTCAAATCCCGCCTCCTGTAAGGGGTGGCCTTGAGACCTAGCAAATAGACTGCCAAGGCATTAATTAGTGGTGTTATGGCTTTCTCTCTCTCTCTCTCTCTCTCTCTCTCTCTCTCTCTCTCTCTCTCTCTCTCTCTCTCTCTGACGAGTATAAATATTATTGTTAATAAAAGAAAGCCGGACAGTCTCGTTGGGACCGTATAGTCTGTGTGATATTTGTAAAACACACACACACACACACACACTCATAGTTGGTCAAAAAGTATATGACCGCACACAAAGAGAATCAGATCCCCTTTATGACTCTTCCCTCACCCCCACCCACACCATCCAAAACACAGTCCTTTATAATATCCCAAACCCCTTTACGCATTTCGGCAGTTGCGGCGATAGAGGATCCAATTCCGTATTCCCTTTCGTTAGTGGGATTTGAAACGCTTGTGGATTTCGTAGCCCGGCCGCTCCATACCCTAAGCTGGATTTAGCTGTCTGGTCCAGCTGGAGAGAGAGAGAGAGAGAGAGAAGTATGTAGGTGGGTTAATCGGCAGGTAAGTAGGTATGTGGATATGTCGACAGGTAGGTAAGAAGATAGGCAGAGAGACAGACAGACAGACAGACAGAGACAGACAGAGAAGTATGAGAGATATAAGTAGGCATGTAGGTAGGTTAATCGGTAGGTAGATAGGTATGTGGATATGTCGATAGGTAGGTAAGAAAAGAGAGAGAGAGAGAGAGAGAGAGAGAGAGAGAGAGTATGTGGATATGTCGATAGGTAGGTAAGAAAAGAGAGAGAGAGAGAGAGAGAGAGAGAGAGGTATTACACAGTGCAGGATGGAACCCGGATTTAACTGCAAGCAACAGAGGGGCTACCATAGCGTTGATTGCAAACTCGAGTATCTGTAGTGTTGATTGGGATTGCAAGCAGGCACATACAACAATATTTTAATGGCTGTAGAATTCATTATTATTTTTATTATTATTACTATCATCCTGCCATCATCATCTTCGCCATTATCATCATTTTATCATCACCTTTATCATCATCATCATCATCATCATCATCATCATCATCATCATTATCATCATCATCCTTTTCCATTTTCCCACCTAAACGTGTTATAAATGAAGCAAGATTCAGAAATAAGCATGAGAAAAAATGAAAGTAAATATAAAAATAAATGATCGGCAAACCCATTCACTCATCACTGAATCTTTCAAAATTCTTGACACTACCCCGTAAGACATAAATATTTCAACTTGCGTGCGTCCTATGATTAAGTCGCTACCACTGGAAGACTGTTCCTTCCATTATCAAGTTAAGACAGAGATGTATCCCTCATAGTACTATCGTACGTATTAAAACATAACCTGTGCCTGTAGAAGTTTAGTATTTTAAGTTTAGATTCACCCCTTCTCCCACTAAAATGATAGGCGTTAAAATATAATATCTCGGTACTCACTCTGTGCTTGTCGACGTGCAGTGTTCGCAGGTTTGGGTCAAAAAGTAAGTTGCTGGGATCGAGGTTGATGGGGCTCTGGCGGCGGCCGTGGGTGCACAGGGACCATTCCGGGTTGATGAGACCCCAGAACTGAGGACCTGTGGGTGAAAAATAAAGCGCATTACTTTGACGTACTCGGGATTGACAAGATAAACGTGGATCAGAAAGGACCATAAAGCCGTAAATTTTGACGTACTCGGGATTAATTAGATATACATACAAAAG
>NC_137054.1:1547322-1587322 GCF_032717465.1 Coenobita brevimanus
TTCTCACCTGGGATGGCGTCAGGTAACTCAAGGCCGGTAGGAAGAATTCACCTTAATTAATCCGTGCCCTCCACATCGCAAGGCCAGGGAGTCACAGGGAATTCTTGGGCGAGTTGCGCTTTAATTTGTGTAGTTATGTGTATGTATGTATGTATATATGAATGTATGTTTTTATTGTTTGTGTATGTATGTATGTATGTATGTGTATATATGTATGTTTTTATTGTGTGTGTGTGTGTGTTTGTTTTAGGAATTACTTTATTTTTGTATTTCCTTTTTTCGTTTTTACATCTCCCCGTTTTTTAGTTGCAAATAAGGGTCAGGGTAAAATAGTTTGTCTTTATTTTTCGTAATTTTCCAGTTTTTTTATTATTCAGTGATTTTCGTTTTTCGTGTTTTCGTTAGTTGTTTTCCTTTGAGTTTTCATCCCCATTTTGTTTCTTCGTTAGATTTTCGCCCCCATTTCTCTCTCTCTCTCTCTCTCTCTCTCTCTCTCTCTCTCTCTCTCCGGAAGGCCTGAGACGTGACCTGCTTCAGCTATGTCGACGCCGGGGGGACGCCATCTTGCCCCTCCACTCTGTCTTTATTCTCTGGGGGTGGGTTTTATCAGGATGTCTCCACCCCGCCCTGTTAGCACCTGAAGAATGCCTTAATAGCTGATTTTATTATTATTATTATTATTATTATTATTATTATTATTATTATTACTATTATTATTATCATTATTATTATTATTATTATTATTATTATTATTATTAATGTATCACTTGTTTTTATGTTAAAGAGAGGGTCGTGATGATGATGATGATGTGTTCTTGTTATGATTTGAATGATCGGTATTTTCCCGTTCTCTCTCTCTCTCTCTCTCTCTCTCTCTCTCTCTCTCTCTCTCTCTCTCTCTCTCTCTGTCGTGTCCGTCCGTCACAGAAATCCCGTCCGCAAAATTCTTCACTCTTTCCCTCCATGTGACGTCCGTAATGGCGAGTGCTCAGCGGGGGAAATTAACCGGATCTGTCTGTATGTACGTGGCCACAAGCAACTCTAATTACAAGCATTTCACTAACCACAGGCATTAGTCAGTTCGTGTATAACATTATGCAGCACGAAAAAGGCTTAATTTTCGTGAGGCGCGCGCGAAAGTGATTAAGTTTTCGTGATATATTGGGTGGATTTCGGCGGATTTTGATTTTTGGAGGGGTGGGTTGCGCGCCAAATCCCCTTTTTTTGATGCATTATATTTTAACCCCATAAAATTAATATTTGTAGGCAGTAGGAATTGTGTCACATTATTCTTTACTTAATATAATGATTGAGTTACGGTATACGCAGTGGAAAGAAGCGATGAAATAAGGGAGATAATGATAATAATTTGCGAGGGTTAAAATCAGAGAGAGAGAGAGAATTATATTTCATGTTAGATACCCTATGATGAACGAGTAATAGGTAATGCATCATATTATAATCCCTATAAATCTTGACAAATTTAAGTGTGACATGGGGAGAGAGAGAGAGAGAGAGAGAGAGAGAGTGAGTTTGTGAAGCTTTTAAGATTTACGTCTGGAGTTTAGAAAGTGCATTTGTTTTAGTTTCCTTCTACTGTGCTCGTTAATTTATTGTTTATTATATTTACTAGCACCTTTTTTCCCTGCTCTTGCGTAGGTGTTTCCCCTGTTTGGCGGCGGACCCGGTGGCAGGAGCACAAAATTTAGTAACAACATCTCCCTCAGAAGATATCAACCTGGTCTCTCTCTCTCTCTCTCTCTCTCTCTCTCTCTCTCTCTCTCTCTCTCTCTCTCTCTCTCTCTCTCTCTCTCTCTCTCTCTCTCTCTCCACACACACACACACACACACACACGGAAAAATCCTAATTGGGGCAGATTTAATCCAGTTTATTCGCAAAACTCCACGCACACTGCCATCCACATTTCACTAAAATAGTCGCAGGAGTAGCCTACAAAGGTTCCCTTCAGAGGACACCAATCTGGATCAGGCTCTCAGTGTAAGCTACTAGACCCCCGGTGGTTGTATGTGCCAAGATTCTTTGTAGATGATTGTCAGGATTCTAAGATTTGTAGCCTACATAATTGACACATACATAAATACCATACAAATTTATCATCATTACAGCAGACAAGTAATACGGAACAGAGAAAAAATATCGAATTACATGTCTCTTATTAACCTCACAAAAAGCAGAAGGAAAGGCCAAGGAGCGGACATTCATCTCTCTACTGCGAGAAATATGGTGCTAATCCCACGCCATCTCGCGGTGGTGGTCGGTGTTATCACGCTAGCCTCATGAGAGATCGCGGGCCCACCCCATTTCTCTCGAGGGTTTCAATTACAACACGTCTTTATGCCGTTATCTCTGATTTATTTCCACCAAAATTCATGGCTCGCTTTTCTTTCTCCCTCTCTCCCCTTGGTGTGGGTGTTTGTATTCCATCTATCTTAGTCTTCCTTTTTCGCCATTTTTTTGTTTACGTTGCACCACTCAGTCATGTTCCCGCGCTGTCTATCTAACACTTGTCACGTATTTTTAACTTACCTCAAGGATAACCGTCTCCCTCTCCCCTTCTTTGCTCTGCGTGTTTGCATTCCATTTACCCTAGTTCACTTTTCGCCTTTTTTTTTTTTTTTTTTTTTTTTTTTTTATTATCACATACCACGCTATCAAACTCCCCCCATATTTTCGCAGTCGGAGTCCCCTCACGATTTCGCTTGATTTACACGTTTCGGCGCATTCACACTCCGTCCCCATCGGCCATCGCTCAAACCGAACCTTAAAAATAAAAAAAAATAAATAGGAAGACATTACGGAAGACTGGCGAGATCTGGAGAGGAAAGAAGCCGGAAATGTAAAGGCTGATGTCTGGGGAGCGGTGGGTCACGAGCCGACACGATTCTTCAAGCCGACTTCTCCACCTTCTTGTCGGGCCGGGTATCTTGATCGCCTAGGAGGGGGTGAGGGAGGAGAAGGAAAAGAGACGAAAGGGGAGGAAGGGAGAGAAGAGAAAGAAGGGGGAGAGCTGGAGGAATGAAGAGGGAGCAAAACGGTGAGGAAGAGAAGGGAGAGAGGGAGGAAAGAAGAAGGTGGGGTAAGAAAATGAGGTAGGCTAAGATGAATAAGGAAGGGTTCGACAAGAATGGAGAAGAAAGGAATAGAAAAATAATGAAAATTGGTTGAGAGAGAGAGAGAGAGAGAGAGAGAGAGAGCAAGCCCTGACTCAGCCAGCCTTCAGAGGATACGACCCACACCCGTTTTCTTTAATAAACCCCTAAATTCAGCCCCAACTTAATGAAAAATCCAGTGCGACAATAAGTATAAAGTCTCCGCCGGCGAATAAAGTGCAGTTTGAAGTTGATTTTAATGAAGAAGTGAAGGTGAATTAATAACGAAGGAGAAAGTGAATAATCAAGAGTCGTTCAGCTGGAGATTCTCGCAGTCTGTCGCCGCGGATTCGTTATGGCCGTTAGACTTTGAAATTCCCTATCGTATATTTTTTAATTTTCTTTCGTTATTTTATGATAGTTACAGTTTTCTTATTTTAAATTTTTGACCTGTTTGTATTTTTAGTATTTAATTATGGTGGGTAGAGCTTTTGAATTTCCACAACGTATTTCTGGGTTCGCTTTTATTTTTGTTATTCCTTTCTTCCTTCTTCCCGGCTCCTTCATTCTTTTCTTACATTCTTTCGTTTTCCTTTCCATTTTTCTAGTCTGTGCTTTTTTTCTCTTTCCCTCTCTTATCTTCCGTTCTTCTGTCTGTACAATACTTCCTTTCATTTATTCTCCTTCCCCCTTCACATCTTCCTTCTTTCTTTTTTTTCCACCTTCCCCCAATCTCTCTACCTCCTACCCTTCCTTATCTTACCCCCTCTCTCTCTCTCTCTCTCTCTCTCTCTCTCTCTCTCTCTCTCTCTCTCTCTCTCTCTCTCTCTCTCTCCACCTTGATTTCCTCCCACTAACTCATCGCCCCTCAGTGAAAATTTGGCCATACCTTGCCGTTAGCGTCCAGCCCCCACTTCCCTTACCCCTTGCCTTCTCCTCCCTTCACCCACTCCCCATCCCCTCACCCTTCCTCCCTACCCCTACCTCTCACGTCCTAATCCCTTCCTCAACCCCCTCTCACTTACTACCGTCCCACACTTTCCCCACCCCTACTCAGATCTTACCTCCACCCCCTCCCTTCCTTTCCCCTCACTACTACCCGTCATCACCCTTCCTTTTCTAAATACCTCCCAACCTCTCTCACATCCTCTCAACCTCTTCCCCCACTCCCCGCCCCTCCCCCAACTCCATCGCCCATTCCCCTCCCCTCCCCCCACTCCATCACCCTCTCCCCTCCCCTCCCCCACTTCATCGCCCACACACCTCTCCAATCCCCCAACCCCTCCCCCTCTCACCACCACCGGCGCTACTCTCACGTCCTCGTAATCTTCACAAATGAGCCTCGTTTTTGGGTCTTTGAGTTCGATATTTGAAGGTCTGGGCGCAGTTCGGAAAGTGGGTGTCGTATATATTTCAGCGAGTTTTGGATAATTTTTGGTCACATGGATTAATTGTGGATTTCCTGACGCTTTTAATACGTTGGCGTCTAGTGTATTAATTTCCTCCATCCTCCAGACGATTTTATTCAGCTTAAAGTAGCCCCCTGGTCGGTGTGAAGGGGTATTTGTAGACTATATCTGCCCTCTCAGTACTTGATTTGTTTTCATTTGAGGGAACTGGGCCACTTCCATAGCTTCAGTACTAAGTCGTGGATGCATGAAATTAAGCCATATGAAGTAGGAATGAATCTCCTTGGTTGCTAGTTGCTATTTGAAAAGGTATTTAAAGTACAAAACCCTCTCAGCACGATTATTTCTTTTTCTAGTAAATATCTGCCACTAGCGAGCGATGTTACAAGACTTACGAGGTTTCCCTAGCAATAAAGGACTTAATAACGCCTAAGTCTGATCCCTTTATTGAGCGGATTTAGAAGCGGGATTATTAATAGCCAATATTCATAGATGGCAACGGAAGATGCTAATATTACTGCTAGATAATTACATAGAAAAACTTAGACACAATATCTCTACCTCGGTAGCCTAGAAATATATGGTTGTTATTTTTCGATTGTTTGTAATTATGCTTCAAAACTCAAAGAATGAATGCGTGTGTGTGTGTGTGTGTGTGTGTGTGTGTGTGTGTGTGTGTGTGTGTGTGTGTGCGTGTGTGTGTGTGTGTGTGTGCGTGTGTGCCTGCTCTGTGTGAGTGGGTGTGCGGGAAAATGCTTGCTTGTTTATGTGAACGTGTACGAGGGCTGATAATAAGTACGCGTGTACCCCAATTCTACACACACACACACACACACACACACACACACACACACACACACACACACACACACACACACACACACACACACACACACACACACACACACACACACACACACACACACACACACACACATCCAAAAAACCAGCCTCCACTAAAAGTTCTGGAATCAAATCGAAAAATCATTGAAATGCGAAAGAGCAGTAGGTGTGTCAAGGTTGGCAGGGGGGCGTTGGTAAGGGAGGTTGGCAGAGAAAGTGTGTTGGTAGAAAGGTTCACAAGAGGTATTAGTAGAGAAGCTGGCAGGGGAGGCGCAGGGAAAGGGGTTGGCAGTGGGGTGTTGGTAGAGTAGTTGGCAGGAGGGTGTTGGCGGAGGTGTTGGTAGAGAGATGGCAAGGGTGTTTGGTAGTGGGGTTGGCAGGGGTTTTGGTAGAGTGGTTGGCAGGGAAGGTGTTGGTAGAGGAGTTGGCAAAAGCGTTGGTAGAGGTAATATCAAGGGGGGAGGGAATGGTGGAGGATGGAATTTTCGTAATAAAAAGGAGTTATGTTGTTGGCAGTACAACTAATGAAGGTAGTTGAGAGAGAGAGAGAGAGAGAGAGAGAGAGAGAGAGAGAGAGAGAGAGAGAGAGACGCCCACAGACCGGAATACAATTAAGTGGCATAATGAAGGGTCAAATGAGTTAGTAATTAACCATCGATAATATAGCTTTTCCGAACCCGGCCTTAATTAGCCGTGTCAGTGCCTCTAATTACGTACACACACACACACACACACACACACACACACACACACACACACACACACACACACACACACACACACACACACACACACACACACACACACACACACACACACACACACACATACTTTGAACTGGGGTTTAAATTGAGAGGTGAATTTACTGATACAGATAGGCAGACAGAGAAACAGACAGACAGATAGAGAGGCATAAACGGATACAGAGGGAGAGAGAGAGAGGGGGGGGGTCAGAAATAAATGTATTGTACCACCAAGCCTCCTACTGCTAACTTCATTTCCAGCCCACCCTAGGAGAGATGAATCGTGTGTGTGTGTGTGTGTGTGTGTGTGTGTGTGTGTGTGTGTGTGTGTGTGTGTGTGTGTGTGTGTGTGTGTGTGTGTGTGTGTGTGTGTGTGTGTGTGCTTTTTTAGGGGGTAGAGGAAGGTATTTTTGGATACTTGTGTTGGTGTAGAGTAAAATTGCGTCTCTGTATGTGTGTGTGTTTGTGTGTAATTCACCGGGTCGGTCAGGATCACTTGATGGTCGTGATCGTCAGCTTTTACCCTCCCGGAAGGGAGCTGAGAGCTCATATAGTCCGATCTAAGGGCAAGGCTGTGACCTTCACACACGCACACACCCGTCCCCTTGCTCAAGGGGGACAGTAACCACCCACTTCGTCAGTGAAACTTTTCGCAACCTGAGCGAGGCGCGAACTCCCGTCCACCAGTTGGCAGGCGAGAATGTTACCACTGCACCAGCGACCGGTGTGTGTGTGTGTGTGTGTGTGTGTGTGTGTGTGTGTGTGTGTGTGTGTGTGTGTGTGTGTGTGTGTGTGTGTGTGTGTGTTTCATTTTTCAGTGTGTTTCCAGGTGCAATGGTCAGGTTCCGGTATCAGCGCTGCACCTAAGCCCTTAATGTGCTTACAGTGTCTTAGCGCATATGTGAAGGAAGGGAAAAAAGAACAAACTGATGGAGGAAAATGAAGAGAGGAGAAGAAGAAAATGAAGAGAGGAAAGGAAGAAAATGAAGAGAGGAAAAGAGGAAAATGAAGAGAAAACGAGGAAAATGAAGAGGAAAATAGGAAAATGGAGAGGTGAAAAGAGTAAAATGAAGAGAGGAAAAGAGTAAAATGAAGGGAGGAAAAGAGTAAATTGAAGAGAGGAAAAGAGTAAAATGAAGAGAGGAAAAGAGTAAAATGAAGGGAGGAAAAGAGGAAAATGAAGAGAGGAAAAGAGGAAAATGAAGAGAGGAAAAGAGGAAAATGAAGGGAGGAAAAGAGGAAAATGAAGAGAGGGCATGATAGACAGTTATGGAGTTAAAAATGCATACACAGCTAGACAGCAGTAAAGAAAAGGAATATGCAGGCATCTTCACTACATCTTCACTACATCTTTACTACATCTTCACTACATCATCATTGCATCTTGACTATTAAGCTGACAATAATCACCATCCTCCAGCAAGAAATTGAAGAAAAAATAAAGGTATTGTGCCTAAAAGAATGGCAGCTCTAATTAAGGGGTTATCTTGTAAGTTTTATTTCTAACATCTTCCATGGTGGCCTATTCTAAACACAACACTTCAATATCCTTCTATATATTATTAATGCAAGTTATATCTAAGAGTAATACGATAACAATAATTCAGCTTACAAGAGCAAAGTCCAGGTGTAATATCCTAAATAAATCCCTGAGGAAAGGGCGTCACGTAAAATCCAGAACCACTTAAAATACGATCCAAAACCATTATTTTTTTAGCATGCGGATAAATCATACCCAGCTTTAATGAGGGTAATTAAGCAGTCTCTTCCGTGTTAATTGTTGGTGTTATAGTGTAATTCATGGAGTGGATGGGACTAATGAGATTGTGGCATAGTTATAAATGGAGGGGGAATGGGATGAGTTGGTGTGACTGTAAGTGCTTTTGTAGCGTATTTATATATATATATATATATATATATATATATATATATATATATATATATATATATATATATATATATAGATAGATAGATAGATAGATAGATAGATAGATAGGTAGGTAAAGAGATAGATAGATGGATAGATAATATAGATTGATTGGTGTGTTTTTCTTTGCGATTTACTTTCATGTAGACAGACAGACAACTATAGATAGATAGAGGTAGACAGATAGATATAGATAGAGATAGACAAATAGATAGATGTGGATTAGTGGTCAGTTAGTAGAATTTTGAACTGTTAATTGATAGGACGCGAAATATATCCTAGTTTGGGGAAGGAACTGTTTAGGAATCTGAATTTGGGTAAACCACCCTAAATGTGAGAGGAATTTTCTTGTAAGTCCCGAGTGAGATATTTCCAGTGTACATTCAGAATGGACAGTGGGTATTAGTGCCAAAGAGGTGATATGCGAAGGTGTGTGGCGCCATACCTTGCGCGGAGGATCCATAGAATTTAGAATCGGACCCATAAAATTTAAAAGTAAATATATCTCTCCAAGTATGTATGTATTTTTCCCAGTTGCAATTTCTCCCCTGACAGAAATATCAAATCCAGCAATTTCTTTGGCCTCGCTGCCTGAGCCCCGCCGCATAGCATAACATAGCATGGCGGGAAAGGCAGGATCGTGAGCTGAAGTGTGGGATCAGGGACATGAAGTGAACTGATATACGTATTGAGAGTAGGACGTGTTTTCTCCACCCTTCCCCTCCCCTCACCCCCAAGCCTCCCTCCTCTCCCCGCCCTCTACTTGTCCTCCCTCCTGTCACTCCCATCTCCCATCCTTTCCCTGCCTTTTTCCTCCCCCTCCCCTCAGCCCCTCTCCTCCTCCTCCCCTTCTCCACCCCGATTCCCCTCTCCTCACTCCCCTCCCCCATCACCCTGCCCTTTCCCTTTGCTCCCCTCTGCCCGCACCCTCTCTCCTCTCCCTCTCCCCATACCTTACCCATCCCTCCTTACCCTCCCTCCGCCCCTTCCTGTCACCCTACCCTTGATCTCTCCTATCTCCCTCCTTTCCTGCCCTCACCCTATCCACCCACCCTACCCACTTATACAGGGTGGTCCGTAAGTTGCGCTCCTTAGCCTTGTGTTTTGGGGGACGGCCTGATCTGCTGGTGTGGGAAGCGCAGATACTTCGGCTGCCTTGTGGAAATACAATTCAATCATGCAATCAATGAACGAAAAAAAACTATAAACTATGAACAAATTACTCGAAGTATTATTATTAGTAGTAGTAGTAGCAGTAATACGACTACTGCTGCTTCTCTCATTATTACACCCACTATTAATGATATTCCAAGATGACGCAAGCAATAACCATAGCTGGTGTCGCGACTACTACTACTACTACTACAACCCCCACCACCACTCTCATTATTACACCCACTATTAATAATATTCCAAGAGCGCGCGAGCAATAACCATAGCTGCAGTTGCGCCGCCTGCAGATATATGCTTCATTCACGGTATTATGTCCAAAATATTGTCTCGGAAAGTGCGCAGTATTATCGCCTGACACTGCCATACTCTCGTCAGATTTTTATTATTATTTAAAAGCTTAGTTTTGTTTGAGTGTCTTGTTTATTTCGTTTCGTGTTGCAGAAGGAAATTTAATGCACATAGGAATCATCATCATTGTCATCATCATCATATCATCATCATCATCATCATCATAGGCACTATCCGAAATGGAGTTGCGTTGATGATGATGATGATGATGATGATGATGATCCCACCCGTATACATTAAGTTTGGGCGTTACATTAAGAAAAAAGCATACATAATTTTTGACCCAAATTCGACCTTACTGTTGATGAAAATGGGAGTAAATTCATCATCATCATCGTCATCATCATCTCTAGTGTCAGAAGCTCCATTTTTTTAGTATATTTTCAGGCTATATATCAGATTTTCAGTAGAGTATATTTTCAGACGATTTATTGAATATTCAGTAGAGCATATTTTCAGCCGATATATTTTCAGTATATTTTCAACCGATGTGTTTCCAATAGAGTATGTTTTCAGGCGATATATTTTCAGTAGAGTATATTTTCAGGCGATATATTTTCAGTAGAGTATAATTTCAACCAATACATTTTCAGTAGAGTGTATTTTCAACCGATGTGTTTCCAATAGAGTATATTTTCAGGCGATATATTTTCAGTAGAGTATATTTTTAGGCGATATACTTAATTTTCAGTACAGTATATTGTCAGGCGATATTTTTTCAGCAGAGTATTTTTCAGGCGATATATTTTCAGCAGAGTATATTTTCAGCCAATATATTTTCAGTAGAGTATATTTTCAGCCAATATATTTTCAGTAGAGTATATTTTCAGCCAATATATTTTCAGTAGAGTATATTTTCAATGTTTTCAGTAGAGTATATTGTAAGGCGGTATATTCAGTTTTCAGAAGAGTTTATAATGCTTCCCCAAAAAATAAAATCTGAAAGTGTGCAGTACAGTGTGTTCTCCATCAATGCCCTAAGCTTATTTGGATATTTTTTTTAACCTGGTGATGTTATAATTAATTTTTGAAACATGGTCGGAAAAATTATCTCTGAAAATATACTCTGCTGTGAAAAAAAAAATAGAAAAAGCCCCGAGCGTTGAAAAACATTATAATATTTATTTATTTATTTATTTATTTATTTATGTATTTTTAGGTGAGATATTTTACCTTTGTTATAAATATCCAAGGACGTCAATGATGCTTTATTTTTGCTGGTACTTGAGCCTCTACATCCTTTCTGCAGCACTTCTTCGTGACAAGCACCATATTGTAATGTTATGTGTCGTTACACCTTAGCATTCAAGATGGAGATGGCAATTTTAGTCCACGTTAAAGTGAAAAGAGAGGATGGTGTGGGTGGGAGAGTGGTATAGGTGGGAGGGTGGCGCAGGTGGGTGGGTGGTGTAGGTAGGAGGGTGGTGTAGGCAGGAGAGTGGTATCGGTGAGAGGGTGATGTAGGTGGGTGCGTGGTGAAGGGGGGAGGGTGGTGTAGGTGGGGGTGTGGTGTAGGTTAGTGGGTGGTGTAGATGGATGGGTGTGTGGGTGGTATAGGGCAGAAAGTGATGCAGGTGGGAGGGTGGTGTAGGAGGTTGCGTGGTGTAGGTGGGTGGGTGCTGTAGGTGGGAGGGTGGTGTAGGTGGGAGGTTGGAGTAGGTGAGAGGATGTAGGTGGGTGAGAGGTGTAGGTGGATGGGTGGTGTAGTTGGGAGGATGATGTAACTACAGGGGGAAAAAATAACGTTATAAATGAATCAGGAGAAAGATGAAAGAGGAAGGAAAGAAAAAAGTCCTCAGTCTGAAGGAATTAAAAACACCCAAGGGTCATAACCAAAATTTTTTTAAGAGTATTTTCCTGGATTTTTCTTTTTTTTTCCTTTTTTGAGCTCTGTGTAGTGTAATTGTGAGCTGACCTAATGTTAATACGGGCTTGTCTATTTGCATACACACGGCAGGGGGGTGGGGGGCGTAATGAGACGAGGGAGGAGGGGGGGGGCGTGGTGATAAGTGTAGTAGTGGTGGTGTGTATTAAGTGCAGAGAGAGAGAGAGAGAGAGAGAGAGAGAGAGAGAGAGAGAGAGAGAGGGTAGGAAAAAGGATGAGAGAAATGGAAAGGTGTTGGAGGGATGAGCAAGATAGGTATAAGGTACGATACAGATATGGTAGGGTATGATAGAGGTATGATGAGGTAAAATAAAGGTATAATACGGTATGAAAGATGTATGATAGAGTAAAAAGAGCTATGATAAAGTATGACAGAGGTATGATAAGGTATGATAGAGTATGATTAGGGTATGATGTGGTATGTCAGAGGTATGAGAGTCTTTTCCAGGTGTATGGAGGTTCGTGAAGTGTAATTGCTACCTGGTGTAATACTAATACCAACCTTGTCCGTTTGTATACACACTGCGGGAAATAAGTAGAGAGAGGGGCGATGATGGCTGTGTTAGTGGGGTTCAGTATTATAGATAGGATTGGGAGGGGGTGGGGGAGGGGGGAGAAAGTGTATTGGAATGGTCGAGAATGAGAGAGAGAGAGAGAGAGAGAGATGGAGATGATGAGGGCAGGGGAAGCAAAGGAGAGGGTAGGGTAAGGGGGTGAGAAAAGGAAAGGAAAGGGTAGGGAAAGGGGGAGGAGAGTTAGGAAGGAAGAGGGTTGGGGAAGGATGGGAAGGAAAGTAGATGGTAAGGGGGAGGCAGGGAGATGGGAGAAGGAAGGGAAAGGGAAAGGAAGGGTAGGGAAGTGGGAGAAAGCAGGAAGAGGGAAAGGAAGGGTAGGGAGGCGTGAGAAGGAAGGGGGAGAGTAGGGGAGGCAATGGGAGGTGGGGGAGATAAGAAACGTTAGGTAAAGAGGAATATACGAGCAAGATAGGACAGTCACTTGAGGTATGACGCCCCGGCCAGACCAATATTATAGGCAGTTTAGACGTATTGCTCATCACTGTCGTTTAGGCAACTTACTTCTTGGTCTTCCTCTCCTACTTCTTGCTTCGTGTTCTCCCATCTCCCTGCCTGCCCCTTACCCTCTACCTTCCTTCCCTCACCTTCCCATCCTTCTCCAACCCTCTTCCTTCCTAACTCTCCTCCTCCTTTCCCTACCCTTTCCTTTCCTTTTCTCACCCCCCTACCCTACCCTCTCCTTTGCTTCCCCTGCCCTCACCATCTCCATACCACCCACTTCTCTCTCTCTCTCTCTCTCTCTCTCTCTCTCTCTCTCTCTCTCTCTCTCTCTCTCTCTCTCTCTCTCTCGTTTTTATCCTGGTTTGGTTTCTCTCTGTACCTCTATCCGTTTTTTTCTGTGTACTTACTCATTCCCCCCTCATTCACACACACACACACACACACACACACACACACACACACACACACACACACACACACACACACGACCAGAGCTGATAAGAACCAAGAGAACAGCATTTCAAGCAGTGTAGAGAGTATACCACGTTTTCCCCCACGTAGGGCTGTCTGACGTATTACCCTTCAACCTTCGGGCTTTCTACGGGCTGTCACTCTTAAGCCTGGACAGCGAGAGAGCTTTTTACCGTCGTTCTAAAGATATCTTAGCTACGAAATTAAAAGTATCTTAAGTGCGTTCGTGGATCTAGGTTTTAGGGCCTTCCACAAGCGCCTCAAACCTCTTCCTTTCGTAATCTGCTATTCTAAAGGCATCTTAGCTACGAAATTAAAAGTATCTTAAGTGCGCTTGTGAATCTAGGTACTAAGTCAGGCCTCCCCCGCCTCACCTAAGTTTCTCGGCGGAGTTTGGAACCAACACGAAGGCCACATCTGCCCGGGAAGGCTTGGACCGAACCACGCACAAGTTGGACAATGGCGGGTCGGGAGTGAGACGAGAGGCAGAGTTGCGATTTCATGTGTCATTTATAGGGACGAGTGCAGGGTAAAAGTTGGCAGGGTGAGGAGAGATGGACTGATGTGAAGAAGTGGAGGAGGAGCTGGCAGGGTGGGGCGAGGGAGAAAAAATGTGAATTGATGAAGAAAAAGTGCATGGGGTAGGTAGACCTGGGGTGGTATTGTTAGAAGGGTTTTGTGCTCTCTCTCTCTCTCTCTCTCTCTCTCTCTCTCTCTCTCTCTCTCTCTCTGTGTGTATCAGAAAAGTGATGAGCAAAGATGGAGTGCACATGGAATCAGTGTCAAAGAACACACACATGGGATTCTAGCGCGCAAGAATGCACGCACAGGTCGTTGAGAGAGAGAGAGAGAGAGAGAGAGAGAGAGAGAGAGAGAGAGATTTAGGCTAGCTTCACACGAGCGGTTTTTTCCCGCGCGGTTTTCCTGCGCGGTTTAGAAATCAATGAAGGTCAATGAGGCCCTTCACACGCTGCTCGCGCGGCTTAATTCCCGCGCGGCAATGATTTACCAGCCGCGCGCACTGTCAACCCGCGCGGCGGCAGGCGGTTTGGAATACTCTAGAAGTCTATGGAGCCCTTCAGACGGGCGGTTTTTCCCCGAGCGGCAGTCGTGGTTCATCTGTGGCATCTATAATTACCTGTCATAATTATATGGATATAGATTAATTCATTTACTTATTTTTTTACTATTCATGCGGGTATATACTCGCATTACTCCCACTTTCCATGTTCAACGGAATTACTTTCTCATGCATAACCATTGCAAATCAGTTCCACTTCCTGTTTCTTTCAGTTTGCTCACAAGTTCTTCAAATGTAGGAGATGACATGCGAAAACAACTGAAGAACTTTTCTTCATCAGCTTTCAGCTCAGAATATATCGTGTAGAATGTTCCTTGAAGGAGCCTAGAGCTGTTTATTGGGTGGGTCCACCATCTACGTTGTCTCTTCTTTCTTAACACCTTGTTCATTAAGTACACATAAATCACTCTCTTCTTTACGTCCTCCATCTCGAGCAAACACCGACAAACTGTGAGGTATTCTGTGCACTGCAGCATACGAACCGCGCGGGAAAAAACCGCTTGTGTGAAGACATGCCTCTTGTACACCCACCCGCGCGGCCATACTACCGCGCGGGAAAAAACCGCTCGTGTGAAGCGAGCCTTAGACAGTGTGTGTATCTGTATCTGTATATATGCTAACCTACATATGCCTGTATTTTGCATTTCTCTCTCTCTCTCTCTCTCTCTCTCTCTCTCTCTCTCTCTCTCTCTCTCTCTCTCTCTCTCTCTCTCTCTCTCTCTCTCTCTCTCTCTCTCTCTCTCTCTCTCTCTCTCTCTCTCTCTCTCTCATTTTTTTGTTCCTCGTGGATTTACTGTCGCTGTGAATCAGATTAAAATTGAAAACACAAGATTTTTTGACTTTCCGAAATGTCAAAACGTCCCTCACTGAAGCCAGATGAACCAGATTGTATTCTTAATTTGTTTTTCCTTCAGTTTGAGCGCAAGTTTTTTTAAAATCATATTATTCGTTTATTTTTAAATCGTATATTCCTTTTTTTACCGTTTTTCCTGTGTTTGTGTTTCTGGATGTTGCTTCTTTGTCTCTATCTCTCTGTCTGTCTGTCTGTCTCTGTCTGTCTGTCTGTCTGTCTCTCTCTCTCTCTCTCTCTCTCTCTCTCTCTCTCTCTCTCTCTCTCTCTCTCTCTCTCTCTCTCTCTCTCGAACTTACGATATCAGTATTACCAAAGTTACTATTATAACCACTCGGCCATACCACCCATACCAGATCTCCCTCTATTTCCTTCCTCCCATTCCCCATTTCATTCCCTCCTTCCGTTTTCCATGCCTACATCCTTCTCCACTTTCTCTTTCCCCGTCCCCTTCCCTCTTCATCCCCCTCCTCCTTCCCTTCTCTTTTCCTCCATCTCTCTTTTCGTCATTTTCTCCTTCCTCCTTCTCTTCCTACAGCCCTCTACCCTTTCTCTTCCCCCTTCCCCTTTCCCCCTCCCCTTCCCTTTCCCATGCACCTTCCCTCCTCCCTTCTTCCCCTCCCCCCCTCTCTCCCTTCCCCATGCACCCTTTCTCCCACACCCCCTTCCACAGTGCGTCTCTTTTCTGCATTTAAAATATGAAATTTCACTTTTAAAAAAGATAGACTGAATCATAAAAAAGTTATATGACTCGTGTGCAAGACTCTCTCTCTCTCTCTCTCTCTCTCTCTCTCTCTCTCTCTCTCTCTCGTTTCCGTTCTTCTGTTTAAAACCATAACTTCCGTCTCCCGTTGCCAGTGTTCCCGTTTATCTTCTGTTCACGCTTTGGCCGTTTTTGTGGTACCAGCCTCTGTTGGACGCGGCATCCGTTGGCATTTATGGGGAGATGGTTAAGAGTGAGCAGGATTGATGCCACAAGGAGAGACAGGGAAGGAACGAAGGAAGAGACGAAGGGTTGGAAGGACGAAGGATACGAAGAAGGGGAGACTGGGAGGAGGAAATCGCGAGACGAATCTTGAAAGACGAAAGACTAGAATGATGAAGTGCGGAGGAGAGAGCGAGACAATGAAGGAAGAAGAGTCCTCGGGGGGAGAGTGATAGTCAAAATTACCTCTTCATACTAATAAATTACTTTAAATAAACTAGAGAAAATGAATATGGATTAATACAAGTATAAATATCACTTACGAAGAGAAGAATTCATAATATACTGGAGAAATCAGTATAAAGATATATTATTTGAAAGAGGTAAAAATATATGCTGCCACGGAAAAAAGGGTGTAAAATAAGCGAGACAGCAGCGAAATACCGTATAAAACTGCGAACCCACACAACCTGGTCATTTATATCAAAATTCCTATACCCCTAGCAGTCATTTGTTTTTTTTCCCGTGTGCACTCCATAACGCGGCTCTGTTTCCAGGTGTTTATACTCCCTCCGGTCATTAATATCACCCCAATACGGCGCCACTTCTCATATTTTCGCACCGCCACGAGTACAATATTGAGAGGAAACTTACGGCACATCGTTAATATTGCATAAAGAGGGGCGATACGGCGCGAGGAAGTAATAATGTGCGCAGTTTGTGGTTTATGCTTCGCGGCGGGGACTATAAACTCCAGAACCGGCGGTGACGGGCTCGGGACAAGTGACTATCGGGCCCGCCACAACCTGTCACTTGATGATGACGCCACCTATCCCTCTACCTGATAGATATGCCGATACAACTGAGGTATGATGAGTTCCAATATGGTCTGTTTCTTATTTTTCTTCATTTTGGAGGTGTTAAGGTGGAAGTATACATTAAATTTATGCTTTGGTGTTTGTTATGAGTTTCTACGAAGCCTATTTCTCATTTTCTTTACTGTGTCAGCTGCAGTGTTGAGATAAATAATTGTGTGATACTTTACGTATGTGCCGTGGAACTTGTGTAACGCAGCTTCCTGAATTTATTGTTTTTATTTCTTTTCCCTACATCATAGTCATTACTTGGAAGTTGTGCGTTCCAGTATGATTCACAATGCATTTTTCTTTCTTTTTTTATGACACACTATTAAGCTGATGAATGCTACGACTTCCAGTGATATGTTTTTAAGACCGAGAAAAAGAATGGTAATGAAGGTAAGAAATATCGGCAGATTATGATGATGAAGATGATGATGATGATGACGGGGGGACCTGAAAGAAAAGCCAGTATAAAAATAGACATAGATAAATAGATAGACAATAGATAACTGGCACTTTTCTACATGAACCATTATTAAGACAACTACCATTCACCAAAAACAAAAAGTTCCTGTCAAAAATTTTCCCATATATACACATTTTTTCTGGTCCAGCGAGGGTATTAAAATTCCGAGACGATAGCCAATTGTCCACCAACGACCCGGCGCCATTTTTGCCCTAGCGTGACCCCAAGCCAGGTCACGTAGAAACTTTATGTAGCCACCTTTTGCCCAAATATTCTAAGGGAAACTATTAATACGCGGCCATGCATTTTTGAAGGGAGTGGAAATTTAAATGTATGTTGATGTTATTGGTGTCTATGTATGTGTATAATTTTATGTATCTATTTTTTATGTATGTTTTTATCCGTCTGTATACTTCTATGTGTCTATATTTTTCTGTCTGTGTATATTGTTATGTATATGTTTATTTGGCTTCCTTTATATATATACACAGGGTGGTTCGAATATAGCGCTTCACGAAAAACACATGGCTTTTTTTTTTTTGTTGTTTTTTTTTTTGAGGGAGGTCCAGTCTCGTGGTGTGGGTGTAGCAGTGCGAGTGGGAAAAGCGTAAACGATGCAGGATAGACACTGATAACGCTGGTTGAGCCGTCTCTCCAGCACACGTGAAAGACAGAGCAAAAGAAGAGCGTTATATTTGGACCACCTTAGCATATATATATACTCCACTGCTTTAATTGAATGGAGTAGCGTGTTTCTGTCGTCTGTCAATTTATATCCGTCTGTCTGCCTGTATTTTTCTTTCCATCCGTCCATCCTTTCATCCTTCCCTCCCTCCTTCCATCTATCCATCCATCCATCCATCTGTCCTTCCTTCTTTCCATCCATCCATCCCTCCATCCATCCGTCAGTTCTTCAGTCAATCTTTTTATCTGTTCATTTTTCTACCTTTCCTATCTCACCATCCATCCATCTTTCCACTCATTATTCAGTCTATCCACCAGTCCATCCACTTTTCAATCAGTCTGTTTATCTATCTGTTTATCTATCTACCTTCCTTCTCTCACCTCTCTCACTCTGACCTCTTCCTCACCCCAACGTGCTTTCTTTTGTTTTCTTCTTCCTCTTTATTGCTTTCTCTCACGTTCTTCCAATTCTCTCTCTTGTCCTTTCTCTCATTATTGTCCTCTTGTCCTTTCTCTCATTATTATCCCCTTTCTTTTCCTTTCTCTCATTATTGTCACCTTTCTTTTCCTTTCTCTCATTATTGTCGCCTTTCTTTTCCTTTCTCTCATTACTGTCGCCTTTCTTTTCCTTTCTCTCATTATTGTCCTCCTTTCCTTCCTCCTTATTGTCTTCTTCTTTTTCTTATTTCTCTGTTAAATCTTAATTGTATATTATTTTCTTGGGTGCCTTTAATTTCTTTTTTTTTCAACTCTTTCTTCACTTGTATCTTCTCTTCCATGATCATCTTCGTTAGATTCTCTCTCTCTCTCTCTCTCTCTCTCTCTCTCTCTGATTCTCGCCATTCTCTTTCATTTTCGCCTTTTTCCCTCTCGTTTTCGCCCTCTTTCTCCCTGCATGAGCGCTTCCTTGTTCTCTTGGTCTCAAGGGGGTGATCTGAATTTATTACCATTATTATTATTGTTATTATTATTATTTGCAGTTTTTTAAAAGTGATTTTTAAGTATTTATATTATATCCTACGGTTCATTAGTAGTAGTTGTTGTGTTGTAATAATATTGGTTATTATTATTATTATTATTATTATTATTATTATTATTATTATTATTATTATTATTATCATCATCATTATTATTATTATTACTTTAATCTGATATGTAATTGCACTTGTTTCCCTCTTCTTCCCTTCTTAACTTTTATTTACACCAGTAGTTTGCTCTTCTCTCTCCCTTTATCTCCTCAGTTATCACCTTCATCTCTTCCTCCACAACATCTCTCCTGCTGTTTTAACCGGGCTAATAGATGGCCCGGCCTGCACTACAAGTGCAGAAAACTTTAAACGAACGAACGATCTCTCCTGCCTCCTTTATTCTTTCTCTCTCTCTCATTATTTCCCCACTTCCTCTTCCTTTTTCCTTGTCTCGTTTCCCAATTACCAATTCAGAATCCCCCCCCCATCTCTCTCTCTCTCTTTCTCTCTCTCTCTCTCTCTCTCTCTCACTCTCTCTCTCTCTCTCTCTCTCTCTCTCTCTCTCTCTCTCTCTCTCTCTCTCTCTCTCTCTCTCTCTCTCTCTCTCAAAATATTACATACCAGGATTTAAAAAGAAACGAAAAATAGAGTAATATTAAAATACAGAATTATCAGACTGACGAATGAAAATAAATTTGTCAAGAAAAAGAAAATATTAACTGTGTGTGTGTGTGTGTGTGTGTGTGTGTGTGTGTGTGTGTGTGTGTGTGTGTGTGTGTGTGTGTGTGTGTGTGTGTGTGTGTGTGTGTGTGTGTGTGTGTGTGTATTTCCATTTTTTCTCGCGTTTCAGTTTACTACCACATCATTTTTTTTTTCGTAATTCAAATTCTTTTTTCCTCAGAGTTTTCATAATACTTCATGCTTTTTTTTGCCCATGTTTCCCCAAATTCTTCGGACTTTTTTCCCTCAGACTTTCTTTATATTTCCATTTTTTTTTTTTTTCGTACCCAAATCAGAAAGCGATAATATATGCAAGAATAGACCAGGCGGCACTGTGATGTATGTGTGAAACAGATGCTTTGGGTAGTTTGTCATGTGGAGAGGGAGAGAGAGAGAGAGAGAGAGAGAGAGAGTCACTCTTTTTGTAATTTTGGTTGATTCCTCAGGGTGTCATGTCATTAAATAAATAAATAACGATTTATGGTAATAAGATAGCCGAAAGGAATAATTATTTCACCTAATATCATTAATATTCACCACCGAAGACGCAGACACACACACACACACACACACACACACACACACACACAGATTCCAACAAATTGACATCTATATTTCTGGACCCTTAATATGAGTGAGATTTTTTAACATTATTTTTTTTTTGATTGGTTAAGAGGTGGTTAGGAGTTTTTATTTGCGTTTTTGGGACTAACTGTCTTTTGCTTTCCGAAGGCAGTGTTGTATTTTAAGCTCTGTCATTTTCATTTTCTCTCTCTCTCTCTCTCTCTCTCTCTCTCTCTCTCTCTCTCTCTCTCTCTCTCTCTCTCTCTCTCTCTCTCTCAATGGAGGTGGCAGCTGTAGTGTTGACGTGTCTCATCTTTAAGCTTTGTAGTATGTTCGAGTATATAAATATGAATGTAAAATATATATATATATATATATATATATATATATATATATATATATATATATATATCTATATATAAAGATTCATCATCATCATCATCACCCAGGAGCCACACACTGCCCGTCACCCCCTCCATTTTGTCAGCTAAGCACCCACCCCCCTCTTGCTTCCCCCTCCCTTGCCACCTACCCCTCTCCTCTGGCTCTCCTCCCTCAGACAGCCCCCTATTCCTCTCACCTAGTCAACCTCCGAACCCCCTTCCCATTTCCTCGCTCCCCCACCCTCCCTTTCATAAATCCGATAAAGCGCCTGTGTTGGTGTTACTATAATGCTCTTTTCTCCACCCCTGCTCCCAAAGCTTTTCAAAGCTCTCTGGACTCAGCCTTTCTGTCCCGGGTAGTGTTGAGCAGGATTAGGTAAGAGGTAGAGGATGAAGAGTTTAACAGATCGGATGGAGGTAGAGTGAACAGGGTTAGATTGGAGGAGGAAAATGAGGGAGAACACGATAATGAGACTGTAAGAGAGTTTGGTTGGTCTGACTGTGGGATTTAGGTAGGAATTATAATGAATAGAAGTATATTGGGTAAACCTGGGTATAAAAATTAGATCAAGTTTTTATTGGTTGAATATTGACTCGATAAAAATAAACTGGAGGGAGGACAATAACCTGAAAATTGTTTGATTGAGGAGTTAAGTCAAATTAATTAGAATCTGACTGGAGAGAATAAAAGGAAAGACAGCTGGATTGGAGAGAGAGACCAAATCAGTTATTAGTGTGATTGGGCAGTGAGTTCAGATTAAGTAAACCCTAATTATGCCAAGACTCTATCTATCTATCTATTGCCAGACGTCTTAATCCCGGAAGGGGTGGCCACATACAAATCGCCTCCATATCGCCCTGTCCCCCGCCATTTCACTGCCCCGCTCCCAGCTCACATCCTCTTCTCTCATACACCTCTCCACTCCATCCTTCCATCTCATCCTTGGCCTCTCCCTCCTCCACCTCACTCACATACACTCGAACAAGTTAAATTGAGTACAAACAGGTCAAAATAAAACAAAATTCATAGATAAACTTGCTCGAAATATCCAGACCCACACTCAATTTTTGCGTACATTAATTGTCGAAATGGAAGCTAAAATTAGATTCCCAGGGAGATTAAAATTTCAGTCTCATTAACTTTTGTAGAGAATTATTTTTGCGTGTGCGTCAATTCCCACGGCGAAATACGAAGGCGGAGTCAAAGGATAAACAAGATATTTGAGGGAGCTTGAGGTACGATAGTCGATGTACAATACGATAATATGGATTCTAGGATGTAGGTGTAGAGTGTGTGTGTGTGTGTGTGTGTGTGTGTGTGTGTGTGTGTGTGTGTGTAAAACAGTCGATACGAGTGACCGTGTAAAGTGTATAGTGTTGTGTGTGTGTGTGTGTGTGTGTGTGTGTGTGTGTGTGTGTGTGTGTGTGTACTCCTTAGGGACCGGAATACTGAGGAGGTCATCCATAGCTGAGACGCTGGGAGGCTGAGATTGTGGCAGGGAGGATGAGGGTGTGGGTGAGGATAAGGGAGGGTGAGGATATGGATGAGACTGAGTGTAAGGATAGGTGAGGGTGAAGAAAGGTGATGGGAGATAGGAGTAATGGTAAGGGTGAACGCTATGCGGTCAGTGTGAATGAGGGTGAGACAGAGAATGTGAGGATATAGGTGAGGATTTTCGAGGGTGAGAGTGGGGGGAAGTGACGGTAAGGATAAAGGAAAGGACGAGGGTGAGGTAGGGATGAGGGTAGGAAAATGTAAGTATATGGTAGCGGTGAGTAGTATTGAGATATGAGAGTTAGGAGGAGGGAGCAAAAATAGGCTGAGGATAAGAGAGGATAAGGCAGGATGAGGCAGAGTAATACAGAAAAATTGAAAGTAAGGCCGTATACCATTTTCACATCCAATTTCCATACCAGTCAGCCAAGTCCCAGATGTTTATACAAGTCTCCCATACACGTTTACCTACGCATTTTTCGCTCGGTATTTCCACCCTTTCTCAGTTTGCACTCTTTTGTAGCAAGCGAAGCCAATTTTGCATTTCCAGTGTTAGGTATCAGAGGGATTGTAGATCGGAATCGAACCCGGGACTCTCTCAACAGCAGCATACTTTTAAGGAAGCAACGCAGTCCCCAATTTCATGTGAAGGTTAATTGCAAGGGAGGTAACGTACTGAAACTTACATCTCGAATCATGGGTGTTTCAGATGATTCGGTCGTTCGACTTTTCCTCGGTTCGCTTAACACTTGGTTAAAAATATATTTGGGAAGACAGATAAATTGATAAGTAGATATACAAGCCAATATTATAATTTTCAGTATTTTCACGTTACATATAATTTTTCATGTTTTAGTCTGTTTAATGTATTTCATGTGTATATAATTCTTTTATTTATATTATCATTTTAATTTATATTTTAGTGCCTTATATTTTGTGGAAACTTTTAGACAGGCAGACGGTGTAAAGAAACAGTTGATAGCCGTGTTACAGACTACACAGACCCAGGGGCGTCGATCACAGTGTTACAGAGCACACAGACCCAGGGGCGTCGATCACAGTGTTACAGAGCACACAGACCCAGGGGCGTCCTCCAGCGTGGTCCATTGTCTGTGTTGTTGGGTAATTTCTCGCTCAGTGGAGTTTAATTATGGTCGTGGCAGCTTCCTCAGGCCAGGGTTGCAACTTGCCTGATTATTGTGTCACATCTTTCCATCCACCTCTGATGATGATGATAATGATAATCATCATCATCATCATCATCATCATCATCATCATCATCACCATCATCAACATCACCATCATCATCTCCATCATCATCATCATCGTCATTATTGTAACTACGGTATTATTATTATTATTATTATTATTATTATTATTATTATTATTATTATTATTATTATTTATTCGTCCTTCGATAAAATACAACATCACGGTCTTCTCTGCTTCTGGACCTTTTTGAGTTCCTCCTCCTCCTCCTCTTCAAAAAGATGAGGAAGAAGTGCCCCTTCTGATATCCAAGTGTTTACAGAAAATTTCAGTGCCCCCCGAAGTCACCACCTTCAAAGTTTGGGTTTGGGACGGTGAGGGGGCGGAGGGAGTGGGTGGAGAGAGGGAGAGAAGAAGGGAGGAGTAAAGAAGAAGGCGTGCGGAGGAATTAGCAGATGGGGAGGAAGAGAGAAGGAAGGGGGATAAGGAGGAATTGAGGGGTGGGGAAGAAAAATGAGGTAGAGGTGGAAGGGGAAAAATTTGAGTGATTGGGGAGGATGGGAAGTAGGTAGGAAGGCGGGGGAGGACGAAGAGGTAAGAGGTATGGGAAGAGAGGAGTCAGGATGGAGTGGGACGAAAGGGAGTAAGAAGGAAAAAGGGAGGAACTAGGGAATGAAGAGGGACACGAGCTAAAGGGGGTGGAGAAAGATAGGAGGAAGAATGTTTGGAACGGGAGGGGCTGAGTTGGAGAAGGGAGATGGGGGAGAGACCTGGGATGGCGAGGAGGTAGGAAGTGGGTAAAAGGGGAAAGCAGATCGAAAAAATGAGGGGAAAATCAGGTGACTGGGAGTGAAAAGGAGAGAACGCAAGGAGGAAGGAAAAGGGAAGGAGACAGTGGATGGGTAATGGATGAGGGGGAGGGGAAGGGGAAGGGGTAGGAGAGAGGGGAGAAGGGAGAGGGAAGGGGGTGAATTTGCGACCCAAGATAAGCTTTTGCGGCCGAGGAGTTTTTTTTTTTCCATTTTTCCTTATTCCCTTTTTTCCTCCCGTGTTTGGTGCGGTCGGCAGTCCTGTTGAAACTTCGGCTTTGCGTTGGCCAGCGACGTTATTTTAAGCTGGCCGAGAGAGGCAAGTTTGGGGAGAGAGAGAGAGAGAGAGAGAGAGAGAGAGAGAGAGAGGGAGAGGTTGTGTGTGTATAATTTTGAGAGTAGTGTGTGTGTGTGTGTGTGTGTGTGTGTGTGTAAGTCCTTGTTAAGCGGGAGGTTTATGCCATCGTGATTACTTTCGGGGTATTAAAAGTTCTGAGTGTGTGTGTTTAGGGGTGAAGGAAGAGAAGTGTGTGTGTGTGTGTGTGTGTGTGTGTGTGTGTGTGTGTGTGTGTGTGTGTGTGTGTGTGTGTGTGTGTGTGTGTGTGTGTGTGTGTGTGTGTGTGTGTGTGTGTGTGTGTGTGTGTGTGTGTGTGTGTGTGTAGTGGGGGGGAGGAGGTTTGGTGACAGGGAAACAGACAGAAATTTAGCCTGAGACACAAGCCAGCTCAGACAGAGAGATTGACGAGACAGAAATATAGACAGATTTATTAAAAGAATTATTTCTAGACAGACAGCAGTGTAGACGGGTGACAAATAATAGACTGATAGATAGATAGATATGCAATTAAATAGATACATATAAGGCTAGAGACACAATTATATAAAACACAGCTGTGGAAAAAGACAGAAAAAGCAGGGAAGGTTACACAAAGACACTGATCTAGAAAAATAAAGACAGCCAGAACAGACAGACAGAAAGACAGACAAACAGACAGCCTGGGACATAATACGCTGCATGTTTTAAGCTTATTGGCCTTGAGTGGAGAAGGGACTAGAGCGCTTAAGCTGGTGAGAGTGAAAAAGAAGTGATGCGTGTGTAAGAGGCGAATTAAGCTGTTTTGCTAAGCTGATTAAGGCCTGTTTTGCATTACTTTGTGCTACCTTGCTTTGATGGTGGAGTTTTGAGAGAGAGAGAGAGAGAGAGAGAGAGAGAGAGAGAGAGAGAGAGAGAGAGAGAGAGAGAGAGAGAGTTGTTTCAGTGCGTTGTCAGATGGGCTGTTTGATTGGAGCTATAAATATGAGAGAGACAGACAGACAGACAGACAGAGACAGAGAGAGTCACCTTCTCTCTTAATGACCATATTCTCCTCATATATGAATTTTCTCATGTCAAATTAACTATTGTTCCTCTTCTTCTCTAGCACACCCTTCCCGTTTTCTCGTATTTTTTAAATCTATATAAACCCCCTATATATTTATTTATTTAACATTTTAACAAACCCACCAAGCGACGTATAATTCTCCCCCTTTTGGGTCATGCACACCCCCTCTAACTCTCTCCCTAAAATTAGAGCGCAATTTTATCCTCTAATTCTATTTTGCCATGCAGTTCCGGGCTGGTTTTTGCATATTTGTGAATTTTAGGGTAACGCGCCGCTCTGTAATGACTTTCCAATGAGCGTAAATGCCGGAGAAATATTATTGAATATAGAGAGGAGGGGGTCTTTTGTGGAATATTTTTTTGTCTGGGGTGTAATGAATGTAATAATGGTAAAGAAAACGAGGGAGAAAATGGGTGATTGGATTTTTTTTTTTTTTTACATGCAAGTAATTTTCTTATGAGCACACACTTGCCTGCTTACACACATACACGTTCATGCATGCTGTCGCACGCACCTACGCTCTCTCTCTCTCTCTCTCTCTCTCTCTCTTTTCCACCCCGGAAAAAAAAAAAAAAAAAATCCAGCGAAAAAATTCCCCAATGAATAAGGGTTTAAATGGCAGTTGATTCGGCCAGACCGAAAATGTTTACCGCTGCAGGTTCGATTCTAGTTTATTTGATTATTTTTTATCTTTTTCACCTTTTTTTTTAGTTTTTTGGAGGTGGGGGTAGGAAGGCTGTGTGTGTGTGTGTGTGTGTGTGTGTGTGTGTGTGTGTGTGTGTGTGTGTGTGTGTGTGTGTGTGTGTGTGTGTGTGTGTGTGTGTGTGTGTTTGTGTGTGTGTGTGATGTGAACAGGTAGATATATTGACAGGTAGATAGAAGTTAGATGGATGGATGTATAGATAAGTAGAGTGATGAATAGATGTAGATGAGAGAGAGAGAGAGAGAGAGAGAGAGAGAGAGAGAGAGAGAGAGAGAGAGAGAGAGAGAGACTATGTGAGCGAGAGACTGTGTGAGTCAGAGAGGAGACCAGACGAGATGAGGCTGAAACAGAAAGAACAACAACAGCAACAAAAACAACAAAAACACTAAGCAAAATAAACAAATAATCAACCCCCCCAGTCCACATCATCCAATAAGCAAGACTAACATACCAATCGACAGAGAGGAGAGGGCAAAAAAAAGTGAGAGGGGAAAAACTGAATTTATTTTTTTAGAATTGGTGAGGGGGGGGGCGCTCGAATTACAGGGAGCGCTGCCCCCATGAGCATTTGGCCATTAATCCTTCTACCGCCCCCCCAGCCCCCCCTCTCTCTCTATCTCTGTCCCCCTCCCCCCTCTTCCCGCTTTCAATAGGCGAGTTCAAATCGTACTTTGACTTGGAAAATAAATTCGCGGCTTTAATATTATTTTCCTGGGTTGAGAGAGAGAGAGAGATGGAAAAGAAACAACACACACACACACACACACACACACACACACACACACACACACTCTCTCTCTCTCTCTCTCTCTCTCTCTCTCTCTCTCTCTCTCTCTCACAATACCCCTTACCAAAATACATAACCCAGCCTTTCCCTGCCAGCTGAGGAATATCGAAGGGACCCCATAGTAGTGGCGAGTGAGCAATATCACTGCTAGGGAGGAGCGACACAGGAATATCGGGTCGAGGTCTTCTGAGGCGGGGTGGGAGGAATATTGGAAGGGAAGAGGGATATTGGAATGGGTAGGGAATATTGAGAAAATTAAATAAGGAAGATGAGTGTTATTTTAGACAAGAGGAACGTTGGAATAGTTTGGAACACATAGACGGATTGATAATATATACTGGTATGAAGTATCTGTCAGTTTCTCCATCTATTCATCCATCCATCCATCCACTCACCTATCTTTCCATCTAACCATCCATCCACCCACTCACCTATCTTTCCATCTAACCATCCATCCGTCCACCCATATTTATCGACCCACCCACCCACCTACCTACCAATCCATACTTCCATTTAACCATCCACCCCCACCCGCGCCCTCCCTCCCTCCCATCCACCCATCCATCCATCGTGTCCGGATCGTCAGCAGTCACACAGGCACCCGCACGGATCAGGGAACGATGCCTGATGGATGGTTTGGATCTGATGACTGGATGATCCGCCCTTGTGAAGTCTGGCATTCCTCTCCATAACCACCGCTCGTATCATGCCAGGGGGATTGGGGGATTGAGGTGGGGATTGGTTGAGGTACTGATTGGGGTTGGGGGGATGGAGGAGGGACTGGGTGATTGGCTGATTGAGGTGAGGATTGGGTTATTCGTTGAGATGGGGATTGGGTGATTGGTTGATTGAGGTGGGGATTGGGTGATTGGTTGATTGAGATGGGGATTGGATGATTTGTTGATTGAGGTGGGGATTGGGTGATTGGTTGATTGAGATGGGGTTTGGATGATTGGTTTATTGAGGTGGGGATTGGGTGATTGGTTGATTGAGGTGGGGATTGGGTGATTGGTTGATTGAGGTGGGGATTGGGTGATTGATTGAGGTGGAGACTGGGTGATTGATTGGTTGAGGTGGAGATTGAGGGACTGGTTGACTGTTTAAGGTGGTGGTATGCATGAGGTTGGTTGACGCGGCGGTTGGTTTAAGTAGTGATTGGTTGATATAATCGGGCGATATGGTGATTGGCTGAGTTAATGATTGGGTGAGGTTGTGATTGATTGAGGTGGTGATTGGCTAACGCTGTGGTTGGTTGAGGTTGTGATTAGTTTATGAGGTGAGGTACTGGTGATTGTAGATTTGATTATGTGATTGGTTGATTGGGTTATTGATAGAGGCGATTAGTTAATGGTTAGAGCTGGGATTGATTGGTGAACTTCCGAAAATTGTAAGTGTTGATAAATAACGATTGGTTATTATGCTTATGGCTGCAGGTTCATTGTTAGAAGAGAGAGAGAGAGAGAGAGAGAGAGAGAGAGAGAGGAGGCACAGTCGAAGGAATGAGAGCAAATAAAAAGAAAATAATAATGTAAAAAATCAAGATAAAGAGAAAACATCCCTGAATTATCGAACCAAAATAAACGGGTTTGAAAAATCAGACGAAAAATGAAAAAAGTCCGTTGAATGTCTCGCTCTCTCAAAAAAGAACAAAAAATAGGAAGCCCATTGAATACCCAACGTCGTATCGTTACCCCGAAAAATTTCCAAAACGAAAAAAAAGAGAGGTCAAAAAATGTCAAAAAATGTCAGACGCATCAATACATCTTACGTCACACACTCGCTTTTATTATTTCACTGTTTTTTTGCCATTGAGCATTAACCTTAATAGCTATTGTTGGCTCTACATATTTAGAGATAATGCTGAAATCAACTTCTTCATTTCAGTTAGTTTTTTAATATTATTCTTGGTGTTCCAGGTAATTTTAATCAATTTAGGAAGGGCCTCGGGAATTGAATAGGTTAATGAGGAATTTTTGTCTTACCTGAACTAAGTAATATCGTTTCATGGTAGGATCTAGACAGATAAAGAGTGATAGAATGCCATAGGGATAGATAGATGTACAGGCATAGATAGATAGATAGATTAGTAAACAGACAAGCATAGACCGATAGACAGATATAGATACATCCACACTCCTTCACTAATCTGAACATTAGTCGATAATAGAAAAAAAAAATCAATAGTTATACCGAACCTAACCTTACCTAATTAACCCGACCCGACCCAACCCAACCCAACCCAACCTAACCCGACCCGACCCAACCCAACCCAACCCGACCCGACCCGACCCGACCCGACCCAACCCAACCCAACCCAACCCGACCCGACCCAACCCAACCCAACCCAACCCGACCCGACCCGACCCAACCCGACCCGACCCAACCCAACCCGACCCGACCCAATTTAACATAATCTAACCCAACCCAACCCGACCCAATTTAACATAATCTAACCCAACGCAACCTAGCCTAACCTCACGTAACCTCGTAAGCTATTGTTAGATGTGCATATATAAAATCATCGTTCAAATTAAACTTCATCATTAACAAACCTCATCGTCATTAACCCTGGCTCATTTACCTCCACTGGGTCATTATCTCCAGCTTTCATCCTAATCACTCTGGTGTAATTGAAGCTATCTCAATTTTTTCCTTGCTCTCTCTCTCTCTCTCTCTCTCTCTCTCTCTCTCTCTCTCTCTCTCTCTCTCTCTCTCTCTCTCTCTCTCTCTCTCTCTCTCTCTCTCTCTCTCTCTCTCTCTCTCTCTCTCTCCATTCTTCCATCCCTCTTCCTGCTATCCTCTTTTCCTCTTCATCCTTTCATCCCTCTTCCTTCCTTCCTATCCCTGTCTCTTCATCCTTCCATTCTTCCCTCCTTCCTCTCTTTCAACCACCCATCTCTCTTCTCCATCCCTCGTTCCATCTTCTCCCTATCTCTCATTCCTTCCGCGCCTCCCTCCTTCCTCTCCTCCTCCATCAATTCCTCCATCCATCCCTCCATTCATCCTTCCTTCCTCTTCTTCTTCATCATTCCTCCATATTTCCATCCATTCATCCCTTCTTCCTCAGCTTTCTCCATCATTCCCTCCATCCATCCATCCTTCCTCTCCTCCTCCTCCAGCAAATCCTTCGTCCATCCTTCCAGCCATTCCTTCTTCCTCTCCTCCTTCTGCATCAGTTCTTCCATCCATCCTTCCAGCCATCCCTCTCTCTCTCTCTCTCTCTCTCTCTCTCTCTCTCTCTCTCTCTCTCTCTCTCTCTCTCTCTCTCTCTCTCTCTCTCTCTCTCTCTCTCCACCCCATCTCTATCTTCACCCATCGCACAATATATTCCCGTCTGCCTAACCCATTATCGCCTGCCTCACCCCTCTGCCCCACCCCTGCCTCGCCTAGCCGTACAGGGGATAGGAGGCTGCCTGGAAGAGCTATTTAGTGACCGTAAGAGCCGCGTAAGAGGCATTGTTGAAGGCGAAATCAGATCTTGCCTTTAGACACCTCAATACCGGGGTGAGTTGAGTTGGATTCTCTCTCTCTCTCTCTCTGGCTGATTCTGACTCTCTCGCTTTGTTATTATGCTTCTCTCTCTCTCTCTCTCTCTCTGGCTGATTCTGACTCTCTCGCTTTGTTATTATGCTTCTCTCTCTCTCTCTCTCTCTCTCTCTGGCTGATTCTGACTCTCTCGCTTTGTTATTATGCTTCTCTCTCTCTCTCTCTCTCTCTCTCTCTCTCTCTCTCTCTCTCTCTCTCTCTCTCTCTCTCTCTCTCTCTCTCTCTCTCTCTCTCTCTCTCTCTCCTCGTATCTAAGTGTATATGGATAGATAGATACAGGTACAAACAGTTGTGTGTGTGTGTGTGTGTGTGTGTGTGTGTGTGTGTGTGTGTGTGTGTGTGTGTGTGTGTGTGTGTGTGTGTGTGTGTGTCTAGTAATTTATAAGTGACTGAATCTCCCACTCATTATCTTCATTATAAATTACTGAATCCTTTACTGTCGTCAATAAAGGCCACTGAAATTCTCCTAACTATGAACAATCGAATCTTTATACCAGCTTCATTACAAACGCCTGAATCCCATATCATTTCGGCCATAAGCTCCTGAATCCCACAGCAACCTACCTTTAAGCACTCAATCTTCCTTTGTTTCCACTTTATACGCCTAAATCCCATATCACCCCAGTATAAAGTTCTGAATCCCATTGCATCTACAAGTTAAAGCCTTGAATCCTACAACAACCTTACTCAGTGGTTTTATATCCTCACTTATCACAATTATAAACGCCCGAATCCTCTTTAATCTCATTTATAATCCCCAGAATCTTTAAAGTCTTGAATCCTACAACTACCTTAGTCTATGGTTTTATATCCTTACTGATCACAATTATAAACGCCTGAATTCTCTTTAATCTCTCTTATAAGCTCCAGAATTTTATAGCATCCCATTATGTGATCCTGAATCCTTTACCTTGTCGCATATAAACGCCAGAATCCCATCTCGACCCCACTATAAACTCCCGAATCCTATACCAACTCCACTGTACGCGCTTCGATCCTCCACAATCCCCCCACCTCCCCTCCATTTCTCAGGAGGGATTGAGATTGAAGTGGACGCGAAGTGGAAAATAAAATATAACCCTTGTATTTTATTTCAGGATATTCTTTTTCTTTTATGGCAGCCATGTGGAGGGAAAGTAATTTGCTTGTGCACTTGCAGTGGTGGTGGTGCGGTGGGTATGGGGATGGGGGTGGTATGGTGTGGGTGTGGGGGTGGTGTGGTGTGGGAGTGGGGGTGATGTGGTGTGGGTGTGGTATAATGTGGTGTGGGGGTGGTGTAGGGTGGGGGTGGTTTGATGTGGTGTGGGGGTGGTGTGGCGTGGTGTGATGTGGGCGTGCTATGATGTGGGTGTGGGGGTGGTGTGGTGTGGTGTGGTGTGGGCGTGCTATGGTGTGGGTGGGGTGGTGTGGGAGTGGGGGTGATGTGGTGTGGGTGTGGTGTGATGTGGTGTGGGGGTGGTGTAGGGTGGGGGTGTTTTGGTGTGGTGTGGGTGTGGTGTGGTGTGGTGTGGGCTTGTGGGGCCGAAATAATATTTTGCTTTTGTGTGGGGGTGTAGTGGTGTGGTATGTTGTAGAGATGGTGGAGTGTAAGAAGGTGTGTGTGGAATTGTGTGGGGGCAGTGGGTGTGTGGGTGGGGAGCTGTGAGGGTGTGTGGATATGGGGTGGAATAATGTCGTGCGGTGGTGTGGATATGTACTGGTGTGGTGTGGTGGGAGCGATGGTGGGTGTCGGATGTGGTGTGTGGGAAGGTGGGTGTGAAATTGTGTTGAGCTGTGGGTGTGTGGGGTTGATATGTGGGTGGTGGAGTTTGGGGGTGTGTGGGTGTGAAGATGATGAACAGCAAGTGTGGTGATGTGGAATACTGTAGTGGAAAAGTGTGGGTGTAGGGTGTGGGGTAGTGTAGTGATGGAATGTGGGTGTGTACATTAAAATACTAAACATCTAATTGAGAATATACAAAGAAATACCACAAACATTAGAACTTATTAATTTTCGTTATAAAGTCGGTAATAATGATAAAAACACAACCAGAGAGAGAGAGAGAAAAAAAAAAAAAGAAACGAGGCTCAGTAATCCCAAAGCAAACATTTTACCGTATTACGAAATCCAGCTGAGGTGATCCGTAAACAAACACGGAAACAAACACACACGCACGGACAGACACACAAACACAGACAGACAGACGGACAAACACCATCTTTAACTTCTGATGATTGGCAAGGGTGGAGGTTGATATTGACCTAGTGACTCTCTCTCTCTCTCTCTCTCTCTCTCTCTCTCTCTCTCTCTCTCTCTCTCTCTCTCTCTCTCTCTCTCTCTCTCTCTCTCTCTCTCTCTCTCTCTCTCTCTCTCTCTCTCTCTCTCTCTCTCTCTCTCGTGAAATTTTTCTCAGCCATTTCCTTTAGGATTGAATATGAGAGAGAGAGAGAGAGAGAATGAAAGAGACGCAAGCAACCCTAAGAGAGAGAAAATCAGAATCAAGCAACCGTAAAAGAGAGAGAGCGAGAAACCCTGCGTGTGAGAGAGGGAGTTAGAGAGAATTTCATATCTGAGAGAGCCCGCGTGGCCAGACCCGCACCATGATAAACGCGTTCCTGCTTTAACTACGGAGCGACGCACATTCGTTATAAAGTTACGAAAACGCTAAATCTCGGGCGTTACGGCGCTACGGAGAAAACATGGCCGGGTGTCGCTTCGCCGTATTTGGGTGTAGCGTCGTTATATCTGGGTGTAGTTCGTTGTATCCGGACCGTTGTATGTGGGTGTAGTTTTGCTGTATCCGAGTGGAGTTTCGTTTAATTCTGAGTGTAGTTGCGTTGTATTCTGGATGTGCCGTCATTCTATCTCGGTGTATGTTCGTTATATCAGTCTGTAGTTTTGTTGTATCTGGGTGTATTGTATTTGGGTATTGGTTCGTTATATCCGAGTGTAGTTGCGCCGTATCTAGGTGTTGCATCGTTATATCCGAGTGTAGTAGTTTCGTTGTATCGGAGTAGGTTCGTTGTATCTGGATGTAGTGTCGTCTGTAGGTGTAGGTTCGTTATTTCTCGTCGTAGGTTCGTTGTATGTGTGTTGCTTCTTTGTATTCATGTTTTTGTTGGTGTTTGTGTGATTGCCGAAGGGATAGAAAGGAAGATGGTGAGGTTTTGTGAAATGATTGAGTTTCCCGTGGTTGATGGTGGCATAGAAAACGGAATGTAGGTTTGAGAGAGAGAGAGAGAGAGAGAGAGAGAGAGAGAGAGAGAGAGAAAGAGAGAGAGAGAGAGAGAGAGAGAGAGAGAGAGAGAGAGAGAGAGAGAGGGAGTTCAAAGCTGGGTCAATAGTCGATAGTTAAAAATATTAGAGAAAGAGAGAGAAAGAGTTCAAAGCTGGGTCAGTAGTCGATAGTTAAAATATTAGAGAGAGAGAGAGAGAGGTAACTTTAAAGCGAGTGGAGTCAGTGTACGGTAGAGATAAAAATAACGGGAGAAAGAGAGAGAGAGAGAGAGAGAGAGAGAAGATATAAAGAAGCCGGGTCAATGGTCGATAGTTAAAAATGAGAGAGAGAGAGAGAGAGAGAGAGAGAGACTTAAATATCTTGTTATGTCTGGGGAGCCGCATGTTTCAAATAATAATTTCGCCTACGTTTCAAAAATAATACTTTAATGACTCTATCCAAGGGTTGTAATTTTCCCAAACGTGTGTCATTTCCTTTCGTGTTTTTTTTAATATGTCATTCATCTCTTCAGTATTCTCCTTTACCAAATTTTTTTCATTTAACCATTAACTTTTTTCTCCTTTGTTGGATTTTAAGTTTTTTTTTTTCATTATTTCTCTTCCGTTATCATTTTTGTCATATGTCTGTTTTCGTCTGTTATCTGTCAATCTATCTATTTATTCTTCCTTTCTCTCCCGATGTCATTTTTGTCATTATTCAGTTTTTTTATGTCTATCTGTGTCTATTTATCTGTCTGTCTATCTGTCTCTATCTATCTATCTGTCTATCTATCAGTCTCTCTATATTTTTCAGTGTGGTCCTTATAGCGTGATAATTATTTACATTAATCTTAAGCAGTTATATTTGTATCTATCTATATCTATCTATACACAGATAAGAGTAGATAGATAAATTACCCCATAGGAGAAAATAGGCAGTATTCTCGTGGGATTATGAGTGATTATCGTTTTATTATTATTATTTTTTTCGTCGATCCATACTCCGTTCATTCTAACTTGGCGTAAAATTGCCATCTCTCACCATCGTACCTTCTGACCTATAACAATATATTAACACGAGAGGAAGATGCTTAGGAAGAAGTGTTAGGGAAAGTGTGCTGGTCAGTTGTATCGTCCTTTCCTGACGCTTAGTTAAAAAAGAAAAGGAAATTTATATTCTGCTCCAAGTTAATGTGAGTAAAGCATAGTTTCCATAGCAATGTTGATAGTAATACAGATAATAATAATAATAATAATAATAATAATAATAATCCATATATAATCATAATGAATGTTAACACCTTCAGTACGAGAGCTGCCATCTGAGAAAGAAGGAAATTAGCAATAAGAAAATAATTGAAATAAATGGGTAGATATGTAAACTGATAAAATGCATACATACATACATACATACACACCCACATACATACTGTACATTACATACATACATACTTACATAAACACAGATTCAGACATGACTACGAAAAATCTTACGTAAGCTGAATAAAATCGTCTGGAGTGAAAGAGAATAACAAAGAAAGCGTCTCCTTGATCAAGAGTTAAAGCCACGGTTACAGAAATAAATCGGTAAGGGTGAGCTGCCACGAGATCTCTTTTAAAGCTCTTTTTACTACTTTATTCTTGCTACATCAGACGGTTTTATTTTACTTGGGAACCCTAGTGTGGGATGGCTTAATTAAGGCTATATCTAATCCCCCCAGTTCGAAAAGTCTGTCCTAATCTTACTAAAATCGTCTGGAGATATAGTAGTAAGAATAAAATAAATGCTTCCTCAGGTTGAAGGGGTTTGTAGGCTAGAGAATAAGAGTATAAAAATGTATGGGTTCTGTGGGTCTCATTTCTCTCCCCCTCCCCTCTCATTCTTACAGAATCTACGGTTCTCACACACCCAGTTTCACTTACTTCCTCACAAGACACCATCAAAACCTTTCTCAAAACTCTACGGTACTTATACACCACATTTCACTTACACTATCTCGCAACACACCATTAACGCCGAACCTCAATTTAATTACGGTATTTATCCTTGGTAATTAGATAGGTCACTATAGTACAGTATTATCTGGGGTATTTATCACTGTCATCACTATCAATACCACACTTCAAATCCTGACCTAACTCAACACGGTTTTTCCTGGTGGTAATTAATTGTCCTCCCTCCCTTCCCCTCTCTCCCTCCCTACCTCCTCTCTCTCTCTCTCTCTCTCTCTCTCTCTCTCTCTCTGTCTTCCCCTCTCTCCCTCGCTTCCTCTTTCTCTTTCCTTCCATCCCTCGCTTTCATTTTTATTGCCTTTTCATCGCCTTTATTCTTTTATTTCTCCTTCCTCCATTCGTCTTTTTACCCTCCTTCCTTCTTTCCCTTACACACTCATTTGCACCTGTTCTGTTTCCTTTATTTACCATCTTCCTCCTTCTCCTCTGCTTACCGACTTCCATCTTTCTTCCCTGTCTTCTCTTCTTCCTCCCATATCCTCCTCTACCTTCCCTTTCCTTCCCCTTCTTCCGTCCTCTTTCCGTTCCCATTTCCTTACTCATACCATCTGGCTAACGACCCAACTATCAATTTTTTTCTCTCAACCTATGACCTCCGATCTTTTAAATGCAGTGTGTTCTGGCATCTCGAAGTGGACGCATCTTCTTTGTGTAAATATTTTTTCTTTGGAAGGGACACATTTTGTTGGCATTAAGCCTTGCGTTCTTTGTTTTTTCGGCGTTTGTCCATTTAACCATGGCCTTAATGGCAAAAAAAGGTGGCCACTAATTCAAGCGAAAAAATATCCCTCCTTTTTTTCCGTCCTCCCCTTCTTTTTCCTCTTTTCCTTTCTCCAATCATCTCTTCATTTATTTTTCTTTGCATCATTTCTCTTTCTGTGTACCTTCTTTACCCGCTTCCCTGATTTCTCCCTTCCATCGCATCCAATTATCTCCTCTCCATTTAACCTTTCTTCTTCCTCCTCTCCATTTATCCTTCAGTCCTCCTCTATCCATTTACCCCTCTTTCCTCCATTTATCCCTCCTTCCCTCTCTCCCTCTTCCCCGATGCTCACCTGCGCCCTGTATGAGGAAGCCCAGTATCGCCAGCAACACCCCTACTATCCTACACCTGCCGCGTCTTCTGCAGGTGTTGGGGGAGTGTGTAGGGGCGGCGGGAGACACACATAGCCTTCGCAAGTCCATCTCGAAGGCCACGTAACCTAAAGACTGACGAATTCCCGTGTGGGAACGGCGATCGCGGGCACTTTCGCGAGTTTGAACGGTGAACTCGACTACACTTCCCCTCGCGAATGGCGAAACCTTAGTAGGACCGCCAGATCGCGAGTTTGCACTTTTCCTCGCGAGTTTGAATGGCGATTGTGGACACTCTCTCCCTCGCGAGTTTGAGAGATGGCACACTTATCCTTCGCGATGGAAGTGGAAGTTAGGTGTTCCACTTGAAAGAAAGAGTGACTGAAGCTTTAACCACGACTTGCTGAAGGCATGGTCGTTCTAAGAAAGATTCTGGTCACTTGAATTGACTCTTGGCATCTCACTGCCGAGGCTTAGCACAAATTTTCACTGCTAACTTTGGATTTGATGTCCGTTGTGAAACTTTTCTGTCTCTCCGCTAGGTCCACTGAGAGACAGGTGATATCTATGCACTGTACTTCTGTCGCCGACAAAATTTAGTCTCTGTTATGGTGAAAGGGAAACCGAGATTGAGCCACGTGGGTGAGGGGCGAGAGCGACGCGAGGCACAGCACCACCACTCCACCCGGCCGGTTCCGCTGCTCGGCCGACACTGACTGGCCCCGCCCTTGGACTCGCCTTAAGTAGTCCGCTGTCTTTCACACCTGCTCTCTCTCCCCCTCCCTCTCCCCCTCACACACATCCTTCTCCCTCCTTCTCCCCTCACTCGCTATTCTCAGCTTGTCACTTTTTTTTCTTTTTTACTCCATACATCCTGTTTCTTCCTCATTGGAAAATTGTGGTCATTGTTGCTTGTTATTTTTTTCACTCACTTCCTTTACGTGTCTGTCTTATGTTTACAACTTTTCCGTAATCGTTGTTTCTTAATATAGCAGTTAATTATTTCTTCGTGACTTTCTTCAGGCTTAAGTCTTATTTTTCTTTCTCTTATCGCTTCTAATCTCTTAAAAGTTTCTCTCGTTTCAGCTTTTTTGGTCTGATTTCTTTATCTTCGTCCATTTGTTTTTAGCTTTCAGTGTCATCTCCAAGACGTGCCATTTTTTTCTTTCTTTTTTATCTCTATTAACTATAATTTTAGTCTTTTTATTTCCATCCCTCTTCATCTTATCATCCCCTGTTTATCTTTTTTTTTAATTATTTCTATTTGTTATTATTTTTATTTCTTCCACTTGAGTTTTATTTAGCTTCTTTTCCCCAGAGTTCATCCCTTTTCCTCTCTTATCCCTTTAACTTCTAGATTCTCTCTCTCTCTCTCTCTCTCTCTCTCTCTCTCTCTCTCTCTCTCTCTCTCTCTCTCTCTCTCTCTCTCTCTCTCTCTCTCACACACACACACACACACACACACACACACACTTTTGTCTTTAAATCAGTCACTTTTTTTCCTTTTTTTTTTTTTTCGCTCGCAGTCGCTCCTATTTTTCTTGCCGTCCCTCAATTTTTCGACCCAACTTTTGATTGTGTCTTCACCTAATTTCGTCTTCTTCGTCTTTTCTCCAACTCATGGCTGGATTTATTTTCTCACATTCTTTCTCTCTTTTTTTTATTTATTATTTTTATATTTATTGGTGCATGTTGCGAGGTTGATTGTTGACGAGTAAGGAGAGAAGCGATTTTTATTTATGTCGAAGTTACCATCCCCTCACAGGATCCGGCATTAGATAATAGACAGACAGATAGATAGTCAGACAGGATATGGATGGATGGATGGATGGATGGGTAGATTAATACATACAACATACAACATACATACAGTAATACATAAAGTTATATCACCAATTTTTACACCACCTTCAAATAATCTTCACACTTTCACACCTCCTCTAGCTCACTTTCACACATTTTCACACCTCCTTCAGCTCACTGTCACACATTTTCACACCTCCTTCAGCTCACTGTCACACATTTTCACACCTCCTTCAGCTCACTGTCACACATTTTCACACCTCCTTCAGCTCACTGTCACACATTTTCACACCTCCTTCAGCTCACTGTCACACATTTTCACACCTCCTTCAGCTCACTTTCACGCATTTTCACACAAGACTCATTTTCACACATTTTCACACTATCAGAGAACTCATTTTCACACATTTTCACACAATCTAAGACTCATTTTCACACATTTTTCACACTATCTAAGGACGCATTTTCACACATTTTCACACAATCTAAGACTCATTTTCACACATTTTCACACAATCTAAGACTCATTTTCACACATTTTCACACAATCTAAGACTCATTTTCACACATTTTCACACAATCTAAGAACGCATTTTCACACATTTCACACAATCTAAGACTCATTTTCACACATTTTCACACAGGACTCATTTTCACACATTTTCGCACTATCTAAGAACACATTTTCACACATTCAGGAGCTCATTTTCCGTCAGTTCTGGTCATGTATAGTTTCAGCAACAGCACCAAAACAATGCATCGCCATTTCCGTCAACCCTTCACGTGTACAACTCTGATAATGTTTTGGCTTCCGGAATAATTAGAGAGAGAGAGAGAGAGAGAGAGAGAGAGAGAGAGAGAGAGAGCTAGAGAGAGAGAGAGTTAAATTCAGGACATTACTTTTAATTAAGCTTACCATAATTTTACTTAGCATCTTCCTCCCTGCCTGCCTACCTTCTTACCTACCTACCCACCTACCTACCTACCTACTTGCCTGTTTCACTGATCTACGTATATACCTACCTACCTACCTACTTGCCTGTTTCACTGATCTACGTCTATACCGACCTACCTACCTACCTGCTTGTCCATGTATGTCTATGGACCTACTCGCCGTACCTGCCTACCAAACCAACCTACGTAACTATTAATATATGAACTTACATACATGTAGGCTATACACCTGTCTGTGTTTGTATACTTCTGTCTGTCTGTTCATCTATTTGTCTATCTGTCTTTCTACATGTCTGTCTATCTGTATGTCTGCCTGCATCTATCTGTATCTTTTTCTTTCTGTCTCTTTCTCTTTGGATTTATCTATCTACTAACCTGTCCACTGACTTAGCTCTGTGCTCATTTGTCTGTCTCTCTCAGTCTGTCAATTTATCTATCTGTCTATCTGTCCATCCACTCATTCATCCATCCATCTGTCTGTCTATTCATCTATCCATCCATCCATCCATCCATCCATCCATCTGTCAATCTACCTATCTGTGTATCTATATATCCATCCATCCATCCATCCACCCACCCACCCACCAGCTTCCGAAAAACAC
>NC_137054.1:1592322-1604822 GCF_032717465.1 Coenobita brevimanus
TCTTACCCACCCAGCGTCTTCCACTACTTTCTTCTCTTCTACCCTCCCCTCTTGCCCTCTCTTACTCCCTCCCCTTTTACTCCCTCCCCTCTTGCCCCCCTTCTCCTCTTATCCCCTCTCCTCTTACTCCCTTCCCTTTCCTCCCTCCCCTCTCTCACCTCACCTAACATTGAGAGGGCCGAGTTGTAACCGACACACGGACATTGACCTCCGGATTTTTAGATTTACTTCCTTCTTGCCACGATCATCTGCTTCCTTCGTCTCCCCCCCTTTCCCCCACTTCTCCCTCCCCTTCCCCATTCCCTCACTTCTCTCCCCTCTCTCCCCATCCCTCTTTCACCCCTCGTCTAACATTCAGGGGGCAGACCTGTGACCTAGCTGAGAGATTTTGGCTCCTCACTATCTCCTTCCATGCTTCCTCTCCCTCCCTCATCTCACTCTCAACCTCTTTCCCCTTCCAGCTTCCCCTTTTCGTGTTTCCTCTTCATCCCCTCTACTTCCCTTTAGTGTCCCCTCCTGTCCCTCTTCCCCTCCCTCACTCCCTCCCTCTTCACATTCCCTCCCTTCCTCGTCCTCCTTCCATCTTCCCTTTCCCGTTTCCTCTACTACACCCTCTACCCACTTGTTTCCCCTTCTGTCTCCCCTCTTCCCTCCCCTCTCTCCCCTCACTGTCATTCAGATGGCCGAGTGAGTAACCTCGCTTCGACTTCTGATCTAAAGTTACTTCTCTTCCTGTCTCCGTCCTGTGGCATCTTTCTCCCTTTATACCTTTCCTCCACCCCTCCCCTCTCCTCTCCCCATACCCTCTTCTTTCCTCTTACCCTCTCCTCTCCCCAATGCTTCTCCCCTTATAACTTTCTATCACACCTCCCATCTTTCTTCTGTCCTTCCCTCTCCCATCTCCTCTCTTACCCCCTCCCCTCTCCTTTCCAATACCCCCTCCTCTCTTTCTGCATACTCCCTTCCACCTTGCATTTAGAGGAACGACTCTGTAACCTAGCCACATTATTTGACCCGTCGTGGTTTTGATTTCATTTTCGACTCTTAATTTCACTGTGCTTGGAATTGTTCAGATGAGCGAAATCATCCCTACGAAACAAAATAATGTTTATTGTGAAAATACATCAGTTTCTCTCCTGCTCTTACCCTGTTTATGGATGACGAGAGTTTATCAGTTGACAGGCGTGAACAGCAAGCGGAATTTTTTATCGGTGTTCGGTCCCTTCAATGTATTTGCAGCCTCAACTTGTATAAAGAAGTTAAGTGATGTCATGCCTCTCTATACTCCCCGCACGCAACTCTCCTCTCCCCCTTAACCCCTTTTCCCTCACCTTCATCTGGGCGAGGGAAGTGAAATGTGGTGGGTTGCGAGCGTAGAGTTTTATTCGCTTTTTCACTTCACCCATACTAATTACTTTCTCCCTTCTACTTTCAGGAAAAAGAAGGTGGCTGGGTCCGTCAGTATTGCGTTTCAGGTGTGTTTTGTTTTGTTTTGTATTCTTAGCCTGAAAAAAAGTGTCGGGAGCTGGAATTTTTCTTTTTTCGTCAGAAGAATAAAGGAATGCAAGGAATGGAGGGGATGTGAGAGGAAGAAAAGATATGCATGCATCAGAATAAGCATAAAAGAGGGAAAGAAGATGGAGGAGTGTGGAGGGGAGAGAAGAGGATGCATGGAAACAAGAAGAGAAGTGGAGGGGCGTGTGGAGGAGTGGATGTATGAACAAGTAGGGTGGAGGGGGATAGAGGGGAGATATGGCTATTCATGGAAATAAGTGGAGTGATGGAGGGAGGTGGAGGGGTGGATGTATAAGAAAACGTTAGGGTGTTGAAGAGTGGAGCTGTTTTTAGGATGGAGGGATGAAGCTGGGAAAGGTTAGGGAGGAAGAGAAAATGATCTAGTGGTGTGTGTGTGTGTGTGTGTGTGTGTGTGTGTGTGTGTGTGTGTGTGTGTGTGTGTGTGTGTGTGTGTGTGTGTGTGTGAGTGCCTTTGATACTCATACACAGAAACATTCACATGTATACCTAAACACGTGTTCGTATGCCTATTATCAGACAGACACAGATAGATACTTAGATATAAAGGTATAAAACACACACACACACACACACACACACACACACACACACACACACACACCGCGGGGGGAAACATATACAAGAGTGGCAGAACTATTATCGGTATACACAGGTCAACAAAAAACAAATATACCAGAAAAAAAACACACACAAAAAACAGATAAACGAATATATAAAATTGACAAGGGTAATAACAGAGGGCTTTGTATTTTTGCTGTAATCCCGTCAGTGGCCTTTTATTGTATTTTATGTTTGTTACAGTCTGGCGATATTATGAAGCTTTAGATGAGCCCCTGACATTGGAGGGGTTAAGCTGAGAGAGAGAGAGAGAGAGAAAGAAGGGGGGCAGTGGCTTTAATGTTCCCCTCTCACCCCTGTGTCATGGTGCGATTGTAGCACACCCATCCTCTCTCTCTCTCTCTCTCTCTCTCTCTCTCTCTCTCTCTCTCTATCTATCTATCTATCTATCTATCTATCTATCTATCTCTATCTCTATCTATCTATCTATCTATCTATCTATCTGTCTGTCTGTCTATCTATCTATATCCGTCAATCCATATCTATCTCTCAAGCTCAAAAATCGTATGGCAGTGACAAGAGTAATGTATATATTAAAAAATGCGACATATCAGAGAAAATATTAGCCCGTCATCTCCGAAAACAAACCCCTTCAATACCCAGACTCCCTCACTGGAATAGAATACTCTAGAGTCAGCCTGAATAAGAATATACCTTTGTTTATACCAGAATACCAGTCTTCATACCAGCGAAATAGTTTAGAGAAATGGTGCCCTTTTTTTTTCATGACTTTTTACGGCTGAAATATAAGTAGTTTGGAATGAACATTTTAATATGATACTTTAGTTCATCCATAGAAAATATAATTGAGATATTTTTTAACCCTTGAGCTCTTGGTGTCCCTTTCATCTGAATCTCATTGTTTGATGTTGATTAAAATACTGTAAATGTGTCGACAGGATCGAAAGAAACATTCATGTTTCTTGTAAATCATTCATGATGCCTTACAGCTACCATAAGTAAATGAATAAATAAATAAATTAATAATAACAAGAATGAGTTTCAAATATATTAACACATCCGGAAACGAAAGCACCAGTTACGAGGTAAGGACCTTTATTTATTTATTTATTTTATTTGTTCTCCCAAAGCGGCTTTTTCACCCACGACAGGATGAGTCAAAAGTCTGGAAACATCGTGGAAAGGGCACACCACAGGATATCCTAGTAGTATTTTATTGAACCTGGTGGACCTCAAACTGGTTGCGTTTCTTATTCCGCCGACCTTTTAGTGGATAGGGAGAGAACTGAGGGATGTTTGTATACTGAGGCAGCGAAGGAACCCAGTCATCCCAGTGCCACCACTTGAAGGCATCCCTCTCTGTCACCATATTGTAGTAGTAAAAGGGGTTAATGAAGGTTAATATCTAACCTCTCCATTTCGAAAAGCCTATACTAAGTTAATCTAAAGTCTAGTGAAGACAAGAATATAATAAGAATAAACGCGTCATTGTAGTGAAGGAGGTGAGCTCAAGAGAGGAAACCTGACATTTTTCCGCTTGTGATTCCAGGTGTTTGATTCTAGACACTTCTACCAAAGCCTGGCTCTGTGCGCACCCAGGCCTGGTTGAGGGAGTGGGAGAGACAGTGTGGGGTAGCTGTGTCCACTTCCTCCCCCTGGACATGGCCAGAATTTACGAGTATACAGAACCAGGTCTTGCTAGAAGTGTAAACCTGTGTACTGTACCGAGAGGGAGGGGAAGGCCATGTGGGGTAACTCTGCCAAGTCCCTTCCCCTCAACCAGAACTGGGTGTACAAAGACCTTAGACTTTTCTGGAAGTGTCTCCGGTCCTGTTTTTTTTTTCATTCTCTTTGTTTTTCCGTTTTTTTTTTCTGTTTTGCCCCACCAGTAGCATAGGCGTGAAGCAAAATACTACACTAAACAAGCATCCTTTCGTCATGACTGGTGCTTCGTATCTCCACGTGTATCAGGCGTGTTTAACTGGATTTACAATATTTGAAAAAAAGAAAAAAAAAGTTGCGCATAAAAGTGACCTATTGTAATGTGTAAAAACGCTTAATGATTTCATGCTTCTTTTTGATAGATTAATGGATATGTGATTTTTTTTGACTTACGGAGCACTAATAATACACTCTTGCCATTGTTTCGGTAAAGTGCAGCTAAAAAAATAAATTATAATCTCTACATTCTGTGGAAACGTTTTATATATATATATATATATATATATATATATATATAGGCTGGGCCTGTCTCATCAACCCCTTCAGAACAACGATGTATTTTTTTCTTGTCACCGCGACGTATTTTCAGACTGAGTTTTTTTTTTAAATGAAGTTAGGTTTAGCCTGCATTAACCCCTTCAGTGCGAGAGCCTCCTATGCTGAATAAAATCGTCTGGAGGCAGCAGGAATAAAGAAAATGACGTCATCGTTGTGAAATGGTTCTTTATCTGCGAAGAGTATCCATAATAAAGTAACCTAAGTCGTAAGGTAATTGTAAGAGATCTGAACCAAAATCCTTCAGTTATAAAGGTTCTGGTTCTTTAAGTTGGCTTCCAATCATCCTAATATAGCCTGATCACGCTATCAGATCCTTTACCAGACACCCCTAACTGAATGGGCATAAGAGAATCAAGCTAGAGTCACTTAAAACAATTCAATCCCTTAAAAAGATCCTTAGATATCCATCATGTAGCCTTGTAATTGTTCTGTCTGATCCTTTACCAGACACCTTTAACTGATTGGGTATAAGAGAATCAAACAAGAGTCACTTAAAAACAATTCAGTCCCTTAAAAAGATCCCCATATGGCCTTCTAATTATACTGTCTGATCCTTTACCAAACAACCTTAATTTCCTGAGTATAAGAGAACCAAACTGTGAGAAGAATCACGTAAAGACAATCCGATTCTTTAAAACGATCCCCAAACATCCTGCTTAGAAAGTCGGACAAATATAAGCCTCTAATTATGCTCCCGGATCCTCTTGACTTCCTAGGTATAAGAGACTGCAGCCAAAACAAGACGTTCACATAGAGACAATCCGAATCCGTAAACAAGTCCCCCCACTTCCTAGATAGGGGAGTTAACGCCAATAAACACGATCAAATCCCCTGCCAAACTCCCGTAACTCGTTGTATATAAGGGGAAATTGGACTCAAAATACGAATCCTGAATCACGCCCCCATATTCCCCCCCGCTTTCTCTATCTCTCACTTTAAGGGGGGGGGGGCACGGCATTTATACCTGACCTCTACCGTAGTTTCCCATAGAGATCCGCTTACACAACACGTGAAGTATTCAGTAAGAGGGCCAGGGAAATCGGAGAGGGGAGGGGGAGAAGAGGAGGAGGTAAGGAGAGGGGTAAGAAGTGACTGAGGAAGGCTGATGAGAAGGACGAAGGGTGGTGGTGTAATTACTTCAGTACAAATAACTCAGTTGATAAATAAATAACAGTCCAAACACAGGAAGCCCTCCAAAAAGTTTCCCCATTAGAGGAAAAGTTGAACAAATAGGTGTATAACCACGATTAGTCGTTCAGGGATACCCGGACACACAGATTACGTTTTAAAAAAGTGAACGTCATATAAATACAGACTGAAGAAGATAGTTCCTGGGGATTAAAGAGTTGATGAGTTCCGTGCACGGAGGATTGAGAGTATCAGGTTCCTTTATCAGTGAACGAGAGAGAGAGAGAGAGAGAGAGAGAGAGAGAGAGAGAGAGAAATTGTCAGTAGGCGTGGAAGTGCCATGTTCTTGGCCTACGCTTCCAGACACGTGGCGGAGGATCGATAAGGGGGCGTGTGTGTGTGTGTTTTAGGTCCGCGTGTGCATCCTTGACGCGTGCCTCACAGAATGAAAGGGTGGGTGTGGCCGGGGCAGAGAGAGAGAGAGAGGGGGGGGTGATAATAAATATATGTTTGTTATTGTGTAAAGAAAAGAAGAATGATTTGGCAATAGGGGTAGGGGCATGCTTAAGACCTCTATACATACATACATATATAATATATATAGATAGATAGATAGATAGATATAATAAGGAGAGAGAGAGAGAGAGAGAGAGAGAGAGAGAGAGAGAGAGGTCAGTTTTGGAGCGGGGAGAGGAAGAGAAAAAGGAGGCTTTGGCAAGTGAGGGCACCAGGGGAATACATTGATGTGTTGACAGTGGGGCAGAGGGAAAGACTGTGTGTGTGTGTGTGTGTGTGTGTGTGTGTGTGTGTGTGTGTGTGTGTATTAGGAGGTGTGACTGGGGTGTGGTGTGTCAACATAATGACCCAGAAGGATGTAATGAAGGGACTTCAGGATGTTTGCCGTGAGATGCTTGGGGGAAGAAGGTTGCGGAGGGTGAGAGGGGGATTTAGAGATTTATCAGCAGAGTTAAGGGGGAGGGGGAGAGGTGGCTTGCGATGGGAGTGGGGGATTTTGAAAGATCAGTCAGGTTCGTGGAGAAAGAGGGATTCAAATGTTGTACTAGTATGATGGAGAAAGAAGGAATTTAAAAACTGTATTAATGGAAGTGTTATTGGGGTGGAGGGATGGGAGGAAAGGTGGGGATATTAGAAGTATACTATTGGGGGGACACCACCTGGATAGTAAGGGGGACAGGGGCGGATCCAGGATTAATTTTGAAGTGTTGCCCATATCATTTTCCAAAGTAATGAGGTTTTGACATCACCTTGCTCTAAGTCAGCTAAGATACGTTTGTCAGCGAGGATGGTTTGTGTGGGGAGGAGGAAAGGTTTTACACTCTTTATACTCTAACTTGGCCTAAACCTGAGAGAGAGACAGACAGACAGACAGACAGACAGACAGACAGAGATCAGGTGGAAGAAGCAAGGGTGTCAGGTGTGAGGTACAAGTGTGGGATGTTATGTGAGCGAGTTAGCGTGTGAGTGAGTTAGTGAGTGACGCTGCGTGAAAATGCATTGTGCAAAGGGTGTTGAACGTACAAGTTGCACAATGCCTTTCTGAACACGTGCATGTTTTGAGCACACATTTCATCAAACAACAGGATGGTCGTGAATAGAGAGAAAGAGAGAGAGAGTTTTCCCGGTCGTTAACCGCTTTCTCATGTGGAGAGGATGGAGGACGAAAAACTAACTAGGAGAGTGTTTATACAGTATGTGATTAAGGTGGATGTATGTGATTGAGGTGGAAAGTCGGAGGGGAAGGGGAAGAGGAAGGGGGGAGAGGAAGGACAGGTAGGGAGGATAGGTAGGAGGTATATATATAAAATAGGAAGGTGTGACTTGGAGAAAGAGTAGCGAGATGACGAGGACAGGGTGACATGGAGGTGATTCTTATGATGTTGTATCAGATCAGTTCATTTCGAAAAGTTTCCTCGAATCTGGAAAATAAAAAACTGAAACCAGCATTAAAGAAAACTGAATTCACGTCATTTTGGAAGACGGGATGTGGTCCATATCCTTCAGTGTTTTCTTCATTTTTTTTTTTTTTACTGCGTCTGAAATCAAGGGTGGCGGTTGTCATTCTCTCTCTCTCTCTCTCTCTCTCTCTCTCTCTCTCTCTCTCTCTCTCTCTCTCTCTCTCTCTCTCTCTCTCTCTCTCTCTCTCTCTCATTTTTTCCTCCCGTAACGTCACAACTGCGTGTAGGTGTTAAAGGGAAGAGGACACAGGTATAGTATGACGGACAGGTGTGTGTGTGTGTGTGTGTGTGTGTGTGTGTGTGTGTGTGTGTGTGTGTGTGTGTGTGTGTGTGTGTGTGTGTGGGGCCAGCCTCAGGTGTGCACGTGTAGGATGGTATAGTGTGACATGTGTGATAATTGGATAGGTGTGGATAATGTCAGGTATATAGATAATATTGTGAGAGAGAGACAGACAGACAGACCGACAGACAGAGACAGACAGACAGACAGACATGATGACGGACAGATAGACAGAAGTAGGTGTTGTGTGATACCAAGGTTAGGGATATAAGGTACAGGGATTATGCAATGTTTGGTCTCAGATGTGTTTAGGATGGCAGGTATTCTAATTAACTAGCCCAGGAGCTTCATAAGACAACAGGTATGCAGCTAGTATTTTATATAGATAGAGAAATACGAGTATGCAAGGGTCTGGAATAAGATTTAAATGCATACAGGTGGTCCTAGAAAGTTTTAGATGTATATAAGTGAATTTAGAAGGTAATCGATGCATAAAAAATGACTTCAAAAGGATCTTGGTGTACAAAAGTGGCTCAGGAAAGTTTTATGAAGGAAGTGGGAGAGGGTTAATTGGTAACAAGTGTGCTTGGGAGGAAGGCAGGTTTATTAATTGGGAGACCAGGTGCGTCACAACAGGACAGGTATGTTTGACGTCGGCTTTGCAAATGCCTCGAGAGAGAGAGAGAGAGAGAGAGAGAGAGAGAGAGAGAGAGAGAGAGAGAGAGAGAGAGAATAATATTTGTGTTCGTGAATTCGTAGAAACAGAGAAAGAATGATACTTAAATTTGAGGCAGACAGGCGGACAGACAAAAAAAAACAGTCAGGTGTGTATGAAGACCATAAATCTATATTAATCCTAGAGGGAGAGAGCATAATAATCTCTGAGCACAGACTGGACACTCTCCACCTCATATATTCTCCATCATCAACGAAAACATTGTACTCAAGCCTAACCATGACAGCGACAGGATCAAGGTAAGGATATACGATGAAGGTCAGGTGTGTGGATGAACAAGGTCAGGCGTGAAGGTGAACAAGGTCAGGTGTGTGGGTGAACAAGGTCATGTGTGGAGGTGAATAAGGCCAGGTCTATGGGTGAACAAGGTCAGGTGTGTGGGTGAACAAAGTCAGGTGTGTGGGTGAATCAGGTCAGGTGTGTGGGTGACCAAGGTCAGGTGTTTGGGTGAACAAGGTCAGGTGTGTGGGTGAACAAGGTCAGGACTGAAGGTGAACAAGGTCAGGTGTGTGGATGAACCAGACTACAGTATACCCTTTTTACCCGAACTTAACCTACTTAACCTAAAATTGTCACCTATCTTGAATGATGAGTTCTAACAGTAGATTGAGTCCTAGAATATGTGGCTAGTCACAAAGAAGTGCTATGAAAAGGATATAGAGCTGTAGTAGTCTTTTGTTCTGAAGTACATGAAATAAGCCGCAAAAAATTCGAAAACCTGAGCCAGGTTAAGGTAGAAGGAGTATAGAAACATGAATATTTGGGTATCAGACGTCTATTGAAAAGGAAGTGTAGTGGTATGAGTGTATGGGCGTGTGTGGTGTGGGAGGGGGTGAGGTATGTGGGTAGAGGAGGAACCAGTATTGAGTTAAACCAGTGGTGGGAGGGGTGAGTGGGTGACGGATTTGTAAAGGTATGGCGAAAAACAGAAAATTCATGTGTTTATAAAAGGACCAATAATTAGAAACCAGTATAGGTAAAGAATAATTTATAACGCAGTGGATCGTTCAAGTGTTGAACCTTCAATACGATGATGTCTTAATTTAGTTTCTACTTGTTACCTCCAAATGATTTCCTTCATCTTAAGAAAGACCTCCTGGACGGAATGGGTTAATGAAGGCTGTATCTTACCCGTCAAGTTTGAAATATCCCATTTAAGCCGAGAATACCATACTAAAAAAGTTAGAGGTTGTGTACGTGTGTGTGGGAGGGGGGGGGAGTGGTAAGCGGCTTTACCCTACCAACACAAATGTGGGTGGTACACACGGATAGGATGAAACCAAAAGAATAATTTTAAAGGACGCAAGGGAGCAGTAGACGGATAAATATGAGAGCTGGCAAGATAATAATCGCGGGAAAAAATCAGAATGAAAAATAAAACGAAGGAAAAAGAAAAGAAAGCATAATACCGCTACTACTCTCACGTCCTCTCTACTTTAACAATTTATATCTTTCATCTTAGTAATATTTTTTTCGACCTTCCTCACCTCTACTCGAATTTTCTTTCTGAACAGGCAGTATCAAAAGCATGCACGACAATGAAAAAATGGTATATTAGTTGACATAATGTACAGTATACTCCAAAATCATTATTCCCTAAATCCAAAAACTTTTTATACATACTGTCATTTGGCGACACAGCGGAAAATACCACTGACAGGAAGCAATGGGATTTTTTTTTTTTTTTTTTGAGGGGGGGCGGGTTATGTAGGTCAGCAAATTTCCTGTGGATTTTAAAATTACGTGAACTCCAGTTTTTATTTTTTTTATTTATTTATTTATTTATATTTATTTATTTTCGTGTAGGTGACCATTTTTTTTCTTTTTATTACGAGTGCTTTTATTCTGGTGTTTTCTTTATTTTAGGTCGTTTTTTGGTGTGTGTGTGTGTGTGTGTGTGTGTGTGTGTGTGTGTGTGTGTGTGTGTGTGTAGCTTATAGAGGATCTAAAAGAAAGGTGAGAAAGAAACAGCTGAATTAAAGTCTGTAAAAATAGTTGCATTAATTGGTAATTATGTCCAGTCAATTAGTCAGTCAGTCACTCACTTACTCACTTACTCACTCAATCAGTCAATCAATCAGTCAATCAATCAGTCAATCAATCAGTCAGTTAATCATTCAGTCAATCATGAAATAAGTGAATGAAATGGACAAATATAAAATCCCTTCATTTGTTCATTCTTCAGTAGTAAATATGTAAGTCGTGAGCAGAGAGAGAGAGAGAGAGAGAGAGAGAGAGAGAGAGACTGATTGATAGATTTGAAGTATAATCGCTGCCTTTGACACCGGCTTTCGCAATAATTAGATCAGGATTAAGTCAGAGATCATTATACTACTAATAAAAAAAAATCTATGCTAGTGTGGATAGAGAGAAAGAGAGAGAGGGGGGAGGAAATGAGCAAAGATGGGAAATTGAGAGAGGAAAAGATGAAAATGGAGAAAAAGAGAGAGAGAGAGAGAGAGAGAGAGAGGAGGGGGGAGGTGAAGAAAATGCAGTCTTGGCACTAACACACCAATAATCCAGACAGATGCCTGCACACCTGCTCACCCCCACCTGCCTCACCCCAGACCTGTCTCACCCACACCTGCCGCACCCACACCTTCCATCCCACATCTGCTTCATCCCAAACCTGCCACACCCTAGACCTGCCTCAGCCAAACTTGTCTCACTGACACCATCCCACACCTGTCTCACCCCACACCTGCCTCACCCACATGATGATGATGATATAGGTTAGAAAAACAGATAAATGTAAACGGAGGGAGAGAGAGAGAGAGAGAGAGAGAGGCATAAACTACCATAATAACATTAAAATTTTACTCAGCACATAAATTGAATATACACACTCCCTTTATTTCCTCGATTCTTATTTCCTTTTTCTTTCCGCCTCTCGCTCGTGCTCTGCCTTTCTTAAATTTTGCCTCTTACGTCCCCTCTCTTTAATTCTTTCTCTATTCTTTCTCATTATGACTTTAATTCTGCTTCTTACGTTCCCTTTCTTTAATTCTTTCTCTCTTCTCTCTCATTTTGACTGTTTTCTGCTTCTTACTTTCCTTTTTTGTAATTCTCTCTCTCTCTCTCTCTCTCTCTCTCTCTCTCTCTCTCTCTCTCTCTCTCTCTCTCTCTCTCTCTCGCTCGCTCGCTCGCTCGCTCGCTCGCTCGCTCTCTCTGACCTCTTTTCAGCATTATATTCGTACTCTGAGATTATTTTATTAACTTTACAGGCGACCTCTTGTAGTGAAAGGCTCGTTATTCGCTTTGTGTAGTGTGGAAGAAAAGAGTGGAGCAGTACACGAGAGAAAGAGAGAGAGAGACAGACAGATAGACAGACAGACAGACAGAGGGAGAGAGAGAGAGAAAGGGGGGGTGGAGTCTGACTGAGAAGGTGAGAGAAGCTTGAATGGAACAACTCGTTAAGGATGATGATGATGATGATATGGTAACTGTGATGATGATGATGATGATGATGACTGTGGTGATAATGATGATGATGATGATAAAATGGTAACTGTGATGAAGATGCTAACCACGACGACGATAATGATGATAATGGTGATGATGATGATGATGATGATGATAATGAAATAGTGACTGTAATGATGATGATACTAACGACGACGACGATGATAATGATAGTGATGATGATGATGATGATGATGATGATGATGATGATGATGATGATGGTAGTTCCTTCAAAAATGTGTTCAGTCTCCAGTCTGTCCTGTGTGCAAGTTTATTCTAAATTCCACCCAATTCTAATCAGTAGTCGGTGGCCAAGTCGGTAGGATACAATTTGCTGACCACGAAGCTGCTGGCTAGGTAGTGTCAGGGTTTGAATCCTGGAGCGTGCAAGTATCGTCTCAGGTGCCCATCTCTCTTTTGTGGGTTGTTTACATTTAGGGGAGGTAACCATAGTAACTGGGATGATGCAGTGCCATCTCTCTCTCTCTCTCTCTCTCTCTCTCTCTCTCTCTCTCTCTCTCTC
>NC_137054.1:1607322-1674822 GCF_032717465.1 Coenobita brevimanus
CGCTCTCGCTCAATTAGTGTAAGGCAGCAGAGATTATACCCCAAGGAGTGGTGAGGCAAATGTTCTCCCGAAATGAAGACTCACTCCGCCCCTGATGCCTTAGTCGACCGCGGCCCAGGGGAGGGTGACGGTCCGGCTGGTGTGGATGGGAGGATGTGTAGTGGGAAAGGTGTGCAGTAGAGGACTGTGGGAGGCTGTGCATGGCTGTAGGAAGCTTTAGAACTCTTTTTATAACCCGTGGGAGACTGTAGAACTCACTGGAAAGCCGTGCAGGCTGTGGGATTCTGTGGAGGGCTGTGGGAAGCTTTAGATCTCGGTGGCAAGCTGTGGGAGGCTGTGAGAAGATTTAGAACTCGGTGGCAAGTTATGGGAGGCTGTGGGAAGCTTTAGAACTCGGTAGGAAGCTGTGGGAGGCTGTGGGAAGCTTTAGAACACGGTAGGAAGCTGTGGGAGGCTGTGGGAAGCTTTAGAACACGGTAGGAAGCTGTGGGATGCTGTGGGAAGCTTTAAAACTCGGTGGCAAGCTATGGTAGGCAATGTCTGGTAGAGAGGGGCTGAAAGGAAGAAAGCTGTGAGCAGGTGAAATATAGAAGTCCGTAAGAAGGTGTAAGGAAGAAGGCTGTAGAGCTGATGGCTGTGAGAGGCTAAAATCAGGCTGGGATACTTTGTGGGGTGGGACATACTGAAATAAGGAAAGTGGAGTAGTGGGTATGGGGAGGAGGAATTATGTTAGGGTGGTCGAGGAGGGGAATTTTAAGGTGAGAGAGAGAGAGAGAGAGAGAGAGAGAGAGAGAGACCCAGCAATGTCCCTGATTTAACAAAGAGGTCCAGGCAGGAACCTAACGACCCGTGTGATGCCGCTAACCACTATATCACCACCAGCGTCTCTAATTACACCACACTCATTATGTATAATTAAAAAATGTAATATATAGTTAGGTTATTAACTTTACCATGGCAAAGAAATTATTAAAAAGGAACAGAGTATTTAATAATATCGTTAAGAATGTACCTGATTACGTTTTGAGAAGTTAAAGAAGGTACTTGAGATATTTTTAATACTTGATGAGACGTCGGCCGAAAGGTAGTGAGATAGAGGGTAAGATTGAGAGAGAGAGAGAGAGAGAGAGAGAGAGAGAGAGAGAGAGAGAGCAAATTAAGCCCACATCAGCCTCCGTATCACAGCATAGGTAAAAAAATTGGTTCTCTTTATTAAGACTTGCTCCACCACACCCTCACTATCCCAGCCACACCACACTATACCGCACCACAACACACCACATCACACCACACCACATCATACCACACCACGCTACGCCACTGTCACTACCAATACACCACACCACCATCACTACCACCATACCACACCATCATCACTACCACCATATCACACCATTATCACTACCACCACACCACGCCACACCAAACCACATATCACATCACCGCCAACACACCCACACACCACGTCGCACAGATTAACACACTACACATTACACCACACCACACCACACCACACTATCCGACCTTACCCCTCCCCACCCCACCCTAAAGCACACCACACCACACCACACCACCTGTCCCTCTGCTTCAATTTCATACCCACTGACTTAACTTTGGCAGCGCTGGTTTCAATTTTTCTACTAAAGGCGCTTTGCATTGTGTGGTTAAGAGAGAGAGAGAGGGGGGGGGGGAATTTACCGTCTCCAACTTCCCGCAGTAAAAATCAGTGATAAGTCTTAGCGTACACGGATAGTTAGCAATTCATGATTTATTTTAGCATTTCCATTTTGCCCCTTCTGTACGGTGACATCTACAAGGTGTCCCAAAAGTCCGGAATCTTACGAAAAAGATAATAGGAAATAGCAGTGCAAGTTTAATTCTCAGAATATACGTAGTGTATCCACTGTCTTTTCTTATATATAAATCCAGACGAAATTCCTTGACAGTATCTTTGGGCTTGAGAGAGAGAGAGAGAGAGAGAGAGGGGGAGGGGGGAGATTACATTAGATCAATCAGGTGAGGTTGTTTAGGTTAGGGTAATGTAAGGTTAGTTTGGGTTAGGTTAGGTTAGTGCAGAGCAGATTACTCTAGGGTAGGTTAGGATGGAAGGATATAACGAGCGCTAAAACCCGACTCTCTGGACAAATTAGCCTAACAATCATCACAGCTTCCCTAACAGGCCATCTGGCGTGAAGTGATTGGGCCTTTGAGAGATTGGTTCGGTCGGACGAGCAGCCAGTCAGGTGCAGATGTGTTCTGAAGGTCATTAACAGCTTAGGTCGGGCATGTAACTTACCTTCGTATCATCATTAGTATTTTTTTCCTCCTTCTCTTCCTCCAATTCCTCGTCCTCCTCGACTTACTCTTCCTCCTCGTCATCCTCTTCCTCCAGGTCCTCGTCCTCTTCGTCTTCCTCTTCTTAACCTCATTTAACCTGACATGACATAGCAGTACAGGACGTGACCTAATATAACTTTGCTTAATGTAACCTGACCTGATTTAACCTAACCTGAACTGACCAAACCCAACCTTACCTAACTCAGTCTAACCTTATCTAATCTTACCTAACTTAAACCTAGCGTAACGTAACTAGACCATACCTAACCATACCAGACAGTATAACATGACCCATCCTATAACCTAGCGCTAATCTTACCGAAGCTTATTACCCACCACACCAAACCACCATCACTACTATCGCATCACCATACCACACACCACCCCCAACATACACACGCACTGCATATAGTTAATAAGTCCAACAGCGCGGAGTGGCTAGAACGTGTGGTTTGAGCGTGTGAATGCTCGATTTCAGGGTTTGTACCATGGAGGTAGTAAATGGTTTATCCAGTTGGACTAGGTGTTTTGAGAGAGAGAGAGAGAGAGAGAGAGGGGTCAGATTGATTTGTAATTGTGTTATTCTTTGCTGATTCCCTTAAACCCACGGCACACAGCCTGTACAATCAACCAAAAGTGTGACACACCTGGGATACGATGGAAGTGAAAATAAGCGAATTTTGTAGGACACGTAAATTGATTAACCTAGTGCCTAAAAAAGAAAAAAAAAGAAAAACAGAAAGAAAAGAAACACAGCACCCAGAATATAAATCTGTGTGATTTCGAGTCCTAATAATTACCACTTATAATCCTCCACCGCCCTCAGCCAAGCCTACACCTCCTCTCTAAATACCCACCAATCACCGGCTTCCAATAACGCCCTCCCACTGGACTTGACTGCAGAGGGGGAAGCCTAATTTTTGGTGAGTGGGAAAAGAGGTGGAAGGTCATGGGCTGGATCTCACATGCTTACCTCACTGCATCATCCGGGAACATTGGGGGCGATTTTGGATGAGCAAGAGAGAGAGAGAGAGAGAGAGAGAATTTTGTATACGAGCATTACATCTTACTACCCTTTTGTTAGGTAAATCCTTCCAGTATCGTTTAACGCCTTTTCCTGATCGATTTATTACATCTTACTGTCTAGTTATAAATCCTTCTACCAGCGCCTAACACCTTTCCCTAAGCGATTTATTTTGCTTATTGCACATAACTGTCGTGTTCTGTTATTGTCCTTCCAATATCGCCAAACTCTGCATAAATATCGTACAAACGGATATTAATCAACCATATCCAAAAATAAACTGCAAAGGAAGAGATGAAGGGAGCTTCCTTACCCAACGAGAGAGGCCTTCCTAAGCGATTTATTTTGCATATAACGCCATTCTGTTCTCGTCTGTCACTTAAATCATTCAAATACCATCATACTTAGCATATACAGCTTCGAAATTGATGTTAACAAGCCGTATCCAAAAATAAATCGCAAAGGGATGAGTGCTAGGGAGCATGTTTAACAGACCAGAATACAAACCCTGGTATGCCCGTATTCTCATCGGGTAAGTAGGCTCCCTGACACCTTTTCCATAGCGATTCATTTCCCTGACTATGGATTAACACCCTCCTTCTGTTGCTTATATCGTTTTAATATCGACATGGATTGCATGAATAATACACAAGAGTATAGTAACATAGCAGAATCAGAAATAAATCGCCTAGGAAGATGTGTTAGTAACTTTCCTAACCGCATCAGAATACTGCACCAAAACCCGTATTCTCGTTTTTTAGGGAGGATCTCTAACACATCTACCTTAGCGATTTAATTTTCGAACCACCCATTAATATCATTTTTTTTTAATCATTTTAATATCGATATAGACTGCATAAATAACACAAGAATAAAGTAACAGCAGAATCGGAAATCAATAGCTTAGTCGTGTTAAGTTTCTTAACTTCATCAAAATATCATCCACGTTTTTATAAAACTCATCTTAACACGGAATAAGTACTTGTAGAATTATTGTGGTCCATTCATTGTTTATTTTGTTTGCCCTATCAAGAGAATAAGGGCGTTGTCCCGTTAACATAAGGCTAGGATAATATATTTTAGTTTCTCTTTTAATAGCGTTTTGCTTTGTCGTTTTCTCTGATATGTCGGAACAGTAACAATTTTAAAACGTTGATTATAATCCGACCCACCAGATATAAGTAGGTAATTTAATATATTATTGTTAAATTACGTCATTTGAATGTGATATCGAAGAGTTTTCCGGAATTCTCAAAACGTTTGTATGCCAAGTTGCGCCATGTTGTCGCGTGTGTATCACAGTGCAGAGGTGGATTGATGGAGGGGCGAAGGAAATCACAAATATTCACATTGGTAAGCTTGTTTCAGATATTCTGTTAATATGAGGAAAATTTTGGTAATACGTGGAGTTTGTGGAGGTGGAAGGAGAGGGAAAAATGGTGGGAGGTAGAGCAGGAAAGTGTTTAGTTTGGGTGAAGGTAATGCATATTTTTACAGATGTACAGTAGATATTCATAACTACTAAAATACGAAGCAGTTTTCCAAAGATGCCCTGCAGCACTCGGTGAAATATTTGTATCTATTTAAGAATGTAAGTACTTGGAATTCCCCAAAAAATGTTTTATATTTCTGTATTTTAAATATATATATTGGTTATGTTGAATTGGGCCAATTTAGAATTATTTTGTTTGTTTTTGCAGATAGTCATTTCTTCTGTTTTATTTCTGTTTAATTATGGATAAGGTTCAATTTTTTTTTTTTTTTTCACAGGTAATGCTATTTTTTCCCCATACATTTATTTTCTATTTTTATTACTTTATTTGTTGTAAATTTTGAGTTATTCAAATGAACATTGTCTCTGTCCACCCCATCCATCTCTTTCTGTCTCTGTCCACCCCATCCATCTCTCCTAGGTTATAGATTTCCAGTACAGTATTGTAAAAAAAATAAATAATGTAACCCATTCCAAAACTTCATTCAAGCTTCATAATACAGTATATGCATAGATTAGGTTAATTTCCAGTATTGTCTATAAAGAGCATTGTATAACCTAATCCAGTCCCAACCCATGACACATAGTGGGCCCCTGCCACAACACTTTCTGATTGGCTGGCGCCTTGCGAGGTTTTCATGGATGCCAGTTGACTCCCGTGTCTGAGCCAAGTGATATGCTTCACTGGCGGATATTGCATAAGACCGCTGGTTACCTCCTGTTTCCTTGCTGGATATTGCTTCGATAGAGCCGAGCATAAAGCGCCAGATATTGTGATGATCGATAGCTGAAAGTTTGCACTTGTTTCTTGGAAAGCCGCCATTAGGTGACCAAGGCCAACGCATGCAAGTATGTTGGAGCTTTTATGAACGATATACAAATACTGTACTACCACACCAGCCACTCTAATGGAGATATAATCTCTGTGAAAACCCTTTATTGTACAGAACTTTATATGGTGCCAGCAATTGTCTGAACATAAAAAAAAAAAAAAAGTTTCCAGGTAACAAGTCATGGTGCATATTGTGTTACTGTACTGTGCATGCAATAATTCATGCTGAAAAAAAGACATGTAATACAATAAAGGAGAGACATGCATTACAGTATAGTATTGCAGAGTAAAATATACAGCTCCAGTATAATGTTCTCACCATACTGTAGTAGTCAGTCTTGGTATATTTCATTGTGACTAGCATCATATTATAGTTTTAATCTCCTAAGAACTCTTGTAACTAGCGGATTCAAGTGCTGATTGCAAGAACCAATTTGTGACCAGCAGCATATTCTAGTGATAATCTACTAAGAACTTCTTTGACTAGCACCATATTCTAATAATAATCAATAATAAAATAAAATAATAATTCTGGTATTAATCTCATGCTAAAGCTCAACATTGCAGATGGGGAGATGGCTGATTTACACCTAGTTATAGTCCTATAAATAAAGTACAGTACTGGGTTTGGATTATGAGAGACTGTGTAGTTGGTCTGCTTTCATCTGAGGGAATTAGATCACTCATGCAACTTAAATACTTAGTGATGGTTGGATGAAATTTGATAAGTATTAGGCTAGATCTGAGGTAGAAATGAGTCTCCTTGGTTACTACTCAGATTTATCCTCCATTGACTTCATTTGAGGTAGGAATGAGTCAAATTTATCCTTCAGTCTGACTATATATAGATAGGAATGGATCTCTTTGGTTACTAGTCAAATTTATACACCACTCTGACTACAAATTTTGAGGTAGAAATGAGTATCTTTGGTTATTAATGAAATTTATCCTCTAGTCTGACTACATTTGATCATTAATTGAGCTGAAAGAGGTTAGGGATCTTTGTCAGACAAGATTAAACAAACCTTGGCCTGCAACCTATCTAATATTTGACGGTTCCTTACAGAGTGAAGCCATTCCAGACCCCGTCAACCCAAGACCCGACCCAAACCTCTAGCCAGTCCGTTGTGATCGAGCTCGGATGGGGTCACAAAAATAGGGGTATCATCTTGTGGGTGGATGGATTGGAGAAAATGATTAAGGTTAGTTCAGCTTATTTGGTGTGTGTGTGTGTGTGTGTGTGTGTGTGTGTGTGTGTGTGTGTGTGTGTCATTTTAGTTACCTTTATCATTTCTTTAATCCTGAAATACGAGAGGTGCAATTTTGGAAATATGGGGGATCTGTAAATATTGAGAGAGAAAAATTACTTTTGGTCATGTTTATTGAGTCCAAAAAAGTCAGATTATTTTCCTCTTAATTAATAGATTCATTGTTTATTATGTTTATCGTTTGTGTTTATTTTCATCAGCTGTGTGTATTGCAGTGGAATTTGTGTATTGTTATTGCAGTCTTTAGTATGGTTTATGTTTACACCTGATTTTATTATTGTGTATGATGTTCATTTTTCATTATGATGTGTAATTGTTTGTATTATTGCAGTATGTTTAGTACAGTTCTTTGTGTCATTGCATGTGTTTATTTTTTTATTACTGCAGGATCAGTGTTTGTTTATACTGCATGTTTTTGTTTTGTATGGAACTTTTTGACATCCATTCTTTCAGTTTTCATATTCTTCTTTCGGTTTTGATATTCTCATCTGCATTTTTTTTATAATTATTTTTGCATTTTGAAGTTATACATTGTGTTGAGATTTAGGTGATTGATTTGTGTGTGTGTGTGTGTGTGTGAATCTTTTCATTCAGAAGTGTTTTGATAATCAATGTATTTTGGGATTATTACAGTTTCTTATAGGCCTAGTTCACCAAAAATTTCATCATCATCATCTGGACCTCCTTTCCTGCCCAAGGGCAGGATGAGGAGTAGCAATGTCCAGCAAAACTTTAAGTTCATTATATATGTGAGTGAATGCAATTGTTTTCCATTTTTCTGGGCAGTTAAGGAAGAAGATATTTGTAGGCGCTAACATACAGAAATGACAGTGATTAGGTGGATGTGTAGTGCATCCTTGACTGCGAGGCCTGGGGAGGCTAGGATTGCAACTGAAGAGTTGAGAAGAAGGATAGGGCTGAAATGTGCAGCAGATTCTCAGATTTGGAAAACTTGAAATTTGATGACACCTCAGTTATTTACCACATTGCAATTTTCAACTACAAACTCGTGATTTTAGTGTGTCGAGGCTAGAGTTAAGGATTTGAAATGCATCTAGGGCCAGTGGGTTTATGCCCACAAACACAGTCTGGCTACTTAGAACCAAAAAATTACAGCCACCAATCAAAACATAAACATAGGTCGTCGTAAAAAAAATCATGGGACAAAAAAATGAGTGCCATTATTTAAATATTTAGGTACCAGATGTTGCCTAAAATTGAGATACTGTAGCTTGATAGAATAAGACTACCCCTCTGTGTCCTTCCCATAGCACCTTTTCATGACTAGCATCATATTGAGGTGGTAATCCATTGCCACAACGAGCATTCAAGATAGAGGGAGGTCAGGATAGAGTAAAAGTGATAACAAAATTTAGATAATGATGATGATGATAGACTACGTTGATTGGGTGACCCATTACTAAAAAGTACCGTACAGTATCCCCATTGAACCCGTTTTATAATTGACTCAGTATATCTATCTATCTATCTATTGCCAGACGCCTCAATCCCGTTTGGGGTGGCCACAAACAAATTGCCTCCATGATGCCCTGTCCCCCGCCATTTCACTACCCTGCTCCCAACTCACACCCCCCTCTCTCATATACCTCTCCACCCCATCCCTCCATTTCATCCTCGGCCTCCCCCTCCCTCTTCCTCCCTCCACCTCACTCACATACACTCTCTTCGTCAGTCTTTCACCCTCCATCCTCTCCACATGGCCAAACCACCTCAGTGTGTTCCTCATAACGCTTCCTATCACATCCACATCCACACCACAGCGCTCCTTTATATCCTCATTCGTCAGCCTGTCTCTCCATGTGACTCCACAGGCTCCTCTTAAATAACTCATTTCCACTGCTCTCACTCTTGACTTGTGTCTTTCCAACAACGTCCAAACTTCACTTCCGTACGTTAGAGTTGGTATCACAATACTGTCATGTAGTAACTTTTTCACTTCCATGCTCACTTCCCTGTTTCTTATCACTGCTTTCAAAGAACCAGCAACCTCTCCCCCCTGCTGCACCCTGTCAAGCACCCCACCCCCCAAACCTCCATCCCTACTCACCACACTACCCAAGTACTCAAATGCACTCACACCCTCCAATTCCCCACCATCCAACCCCGCCGCACATTCACCAACTTCACCTCAATATATGCTGAAGTTTTATGGAATAGATTTTTTTTTTTTTTTTTTTTTAAAGCCCATCTTATCTTAAAACAAGGGTGTGTTGTAGTTCACTAGCCCACATGAAGGCCACTCTGACTTGTATTCTTGCTGGTTAGGAAGCTCCCTAACAACTCTTCCTTAGCAATTTATTTTTGGATATGGCTGGTTAGTATCATTTTGTACATGATTTATGCAGAGTATTGTGATGTTGGAAGGATTATTATATAACACAGAAGAAAGGTTTAGTAAACAAAATAAAAACACAGGAAATGGTGTTAATTGATATTGGATGGATATATTTAACAGAAGAAGAAAGTAAGGTTTAATAAACAAAATGAAAACCAGGTTGAGTACATCACTTCCCGTCCAATCAGCAGTTAAGCAACATTGGGTCTGGTTAGTACTTGGATGGATGACCGCCTGGGAACACCAGATGCTGTTGGCATCCCTACGTGTCAAGTGGGGTTCGTGGAGGATTAGTGCCCCTCCCTGTAAAACAGTTAACTCTAAGCCCTTGGCCACCCCGTTTGGGATACATGGCGTATGGCAATGATGATGATGATGAAAACCAGGGAAAAGGTGTTAGGCAGTATTGGAATGATTTATTGAACACAGAAAAGGACAGCAACGTGTAACAAACAAAACACATCACGTAGGAAATGGTGTTGGGTGATATGGGAAGGATTTATTTAACACAAAAAAAGGACAGTAAGGTGTAATAAAATAAATCGCTTAGAAAAAGTGTTAGACGATATTGGAAGGATTTATTTAACAGAAAAGGACAGTAAGGTGTAATAGATGGTATTGGAAGGATTTATTTAACACAGAAAAGGATAGTAAGGTGTAATAGATGATATTGGAAGGATTTATTTAACACAGAAAAGGACAGTATGGTGTAATAATAAAAATAAGTCATGTAGGAAAAGGTGGTAGGTGATATTGGAAGGATTTATTTAACAGAAGAGGACATAAGGTGTAATAAAATAAATCACTTGGGAAAAGGTGTTAGGGAGCTTCCTTAGCTGATGAAAATACCAACATCAGTGTTGTGCTGGTGAGAGAGAGAGAGAGACAGAGACACAGACAGACAGACATAGGGGGGGATTTTTTTTTTTTGTATGGATAAGTCTTTGAAGTTCAAATACAGGGGAATTTTCAAATCTCACTGCAGGATCAGCTTACATTCTTGGAAAACTGACTGGATTAATGATCAAATGCTGGTATCATATCAGTTTTGTGAAAACAGTAATCATATATATATATATATATATATATATATATATATATATATTTTTTTTTTAGCAACTAAAACTAAATGAAAAATATGATCATGCATAAAACATGGTTCTTTTTTGGTTGACAGTAGCTACTATAAATAATATAATAGTGGTAGTCATATATAAAAAAAAAATTGCGCCTTTTAGGTGATCGTAGGTACTATAAATACAGAGTAATGGCAGTCTCATCTAAAAAGATCGTGATAGGTATCATAGACAGTAAATTAAAATGCAGTTGTAAATTGAGAAAAAAAAATGCAAATTTTTTTTTTTTTTTATTGTATAAATTTTGATCTTAAATGAGAGTAACTTGTATGTGACTGACTTACATATAGTATTTAAAAAAATATATATAAATAGTGACATTAAAAGATTTCAGTGGATGGAGGGGCATAATAAAAATGAAAGCAGTAGTATCACTCACATATAATTGACTGAAGTTTTTGGTGGGCAGTCAAAATTGTATGGTGATTATTGGAAGGTTTTATTAATGTATTATTACACACACACACACACACACACACACACACACACACACACACCGCTCACTGGTGCAGTGGTAACGTTCCCGCTTGCCAACTGGTGGACGGGAGTTCGCGTCTCGCTCAGGTTGCGAAAAGTTTCACTGACAAAGTGGGTGGTTACTGTCCCCCTTGAGCAAGGGGACGGGGGTGTGCGTGTGTGAAGGTCACAGCCTTGCCCTTAGATCGGACTATATGAGCTTTCAGTTCCCTTCCGGGAGGGTAAAAGCTGACAATCACGACCATCAAGTGATCCTGACCGACCCGGTGAATTACACACACACACACACAAGTTGGAAGGATGAGGTGGAGAGGTGAGTGAGGGAGGTATATACCGGAGAGAGAGCAGCCTGATAGTAGAGGAGAGTATTAAGTGGAGGCAGGTGGTTTTTGGCTGGCCCTTCTGGGAATAAGGATATAACTGTAAGCAGACAGACTGGGTAGTGATAAATAGATCTTAAATTTATAGATACATTATGAATGATGTCAATTGATAAACAATATTGATAGATATTGATATATTACCTTTACTGGAAGCAAAATAATATTACTGTACCAGAATTATTGTAGACAGACCTTAACCTCATACATTGGTAGTTGAATACAGTAGCTATTGATAGATAGGTAGATAGATATACAGTTTTGATAATTTGATACTACTTTAACTGGAGGTAAAATTACTGTAATACAGCACATTATTAACTTCTGAAAGCAGTTCTCGTCACTGATTAAGCCTGCCTCTCTCTCTCTCTCTCTCTCTCTCCAACTTATTATTTTCTTATCTAATTGCGGTGGTTTGGTAGAGAAGTTAGACAGGTGTGTTGTGTTCTTGTCCACGGGTTATAAATATTTTGCACCATGATCATAGTCGTCGTCATCATCATCTCCATCCGCATCATTGTCAGTGTCACTTTTGTTACTTTGTCATCTTCAGCCTCATCACTTTTTTGTTGGCATAATCTTCATCATCTGTGTCTCTGTCATCATCATCATCATCATTGTCATCGTCGTCATCATCATCATTATTATTCATCAATAGTCAAATATTACTGTTAGATTCTACTCGTATGTGTATCTCAAATCACATACCTTAAAGCATTAGCCATTTAAACTATTCCATTCAGCTTTTGTACATCGTTTATAGAGCATGTTGGAGTGTAGATTATGATGAGGAGGGGTAGAGTGAGATGGTTTGTGATGAGGAGAGGTAGATTGAGATGGTTTGGACTTGTGGAGAGGTTAGAGGATGGCAGTTGAGTGTAGAAAGTGAGATGGTGGGGTTGTGAGGCAGACCAAAAAAGACCTAGGACGAGGTCATGGAGTGTGACCTCAGGGATAAGGGACTGAATAGGGAGGCTGACAGAGACTGAGCAGTGTTGAGAGCCTCCATTAGGTGACAAAGGCCAACACATGTATGTTGGAGCCTTTATAAATGATACAAAATGATAAACGAAACTGTGATGTGAACGTTAATTGTGAAATAACCAACACTACGATCATCCATTCATTTTCATGAAATTATCCAATGGTACAATTTAGACAAGTAGAATGTAACGTCAGGTAAAGTTTTGGGGCCCTACAAGGAGTTTTTAGTCATACAGTATTATTAAATTAGTGCTTTGAGGAACCTTAGTTGGGTTTTAATTATTTGCAGATTCCTTCTTTCCCTCCTTATCCTTCTGTCTATAGCTGACTCAGCACTGAACCACAAGCCAATTGGTTTCCCTTACACCAGGAAACCATTTACTATGCTGGGTGGTAACCATATACTGTAATCAAACTATGACGTCTGGTGGTTTAGTGGGTAATTAACCCTTGGCGTCCCGTCGACGTTCTTTAACATCCACACGTTTTGTCACTGCCAATCCTGTCGACATACATAAATGCGAAAAAATTGCAAGGTCCCTAATTTGCACAATTTTCAATTTTCGCGAGTGATTTTTGGTACGTATACACGTGACACCTTCCTCTACAAGATGCCAGGCAGGGACAATGCCTTACCCAGCATGACCTCCTCCCCCCCCCTGCATGCCATTGTCTCAGCAATTCACCTGTTATCAGTGACCTGGCCAGTAAAGCCATGTCATGCCATGGTATGAAATTCAGGGCCAGAGTGATTCTCCAATCAATGACAATGTGGAGGACAAACTTTACATAGCATTAGAGGAAGAAACAGTTAGAAATGATGATCAGGTAATATGGCAAAAAAAGGTCAGGTATTAGTGAGTGAAACAATGCTTATAATGCCTGTATTACTGCTTGAAAACCAATATACAGTAACCCCTCCAATATCCGGATCAATAGAGCCATAGGCAGGTCCGGATAGTGGTCCTGTCCGGATATTGGGCCCCAGCTTATGGACTTGTACTTATGGACCCTAACTCTGAAAAACACCTATACAACTCCCTCTGGACTTGCATTGCACCTATTTAAGACCCAAATCACACCAATAAGGGACATAAAAGACTGAAATAAATGCAAAAGAACCATAAAATGAGGTTTTAGAGGTGAGTTTATACAATATTAAACATTCTGGGTACTTACAAGTCCCTTGCTCTTGGACTGGTTTGAACCGCCAGTTTGCAGTCCACAGTTAATCCTCTGCACTCTAAATTCTAATTTCTTAACACTGCACAACACTGTAAATTCCCGTGTGTTTTAGTGGCAAGGTATTGCAGTTTATTCACTGTTTATTCACAAAAAACAAGCACCTGTGGCTTGCACTGTTATGAGTATCTGCTCTCCATCGGAGTTAAGCTGTGACTGTTGATGTTGGTGGGGTAACAGAGTTGCCAGATCGCAACAGCCACATTACCAATCTCCTCAACTTTCATTGTCAAATATAACTTTTCATTACCAAATTCGTAAAGCTAGCATATATTCTTCACATTATATATACAAGTGGAAATACATGTAATCACTCTACTTATAACTAACACCATGTTGATTATTTTCACACTATGTAGGGTAGCAGATTAATCAGAGAGAGCAAACAATCCACCATCTCCATCCTGTGTATCCTCATACATGTGAAAAATCCATTTGGTAATGCATTATTCTAATTCATTACCAAACGAATTTTTCATTACCAAATTGGCCCACACTTGGTAATGAAAAATACCAAATGGCAACCTGACAGGGGAGGGGGGAGGGGGAGGAAGGAAGGGGTGAAGGGACCATGGTGTAACAGCTGTTTGGCGCCAGGCGGGAATTTCAAATTATGGGAGGGAAAAAAAGTCAGATTTTTTTCGAATTTTTTGCGGTTTTTGGCCCATTTGGGGAATATTGGATCCCAGGAGGATTATGTCCGGTTAGTGGGGATGTTCGGATATTGGGCGTTCGGATATTAGAGGGATTACTGTACTCTTGTACTACATATAAATTCGTACCAAGTAAATAAATAAATACTGTTTATGAGTGGTGTGAAATAGTTATCCTCCCATAGAACTCGTTTTCTTTGGTGCCAGCCTGATAGAAAACCCCGAAAGGTAAGGAGGTACTCCTACCTGTATCGAGTACTTTAAACCTCAGGTGAGCGATTTCTCTATGAATTTTCGATGTTTCTCACCAAAAGCGAAGATTTTAGCCAAAAAAAAAAAATTTCCTAAAATGGTCGGGATTGGGGGGAGTCAGTGGTGAAAAAGTGGTCGGGATGGGGTGGGTTAAGGCGCTCCAACTGGATTGAGGCTGTGTAGGTTTAAATCCAAGGGGTGTTTGGGGTTTATTGCTCATATAATGCCACTCAAGGATGTGTGAGAATGGTCACTCATCTTAAATGCCAGGACCAACTTGCCTAGCCCTAGGCTCCTACGCTTCAAATGGGGCAGCTCAAAATTAGATGTATGTATGTGTGTATGTATGATGCAGATTTTCTCTGTACTTTTATGCTGGTGTCTTTTTCCTTGGCACTTGGAAAAAATGAGGGATTACTGTATATGAAGTAAGAAAATCTGTTGATGTTAAAGATGTGTGTGCTAAGTACGGTGAAGTGGAGAGTGGATTTAGGTAGGGTGGTATAGTTCAATTTATCTTCATCTGACAGAACTGAATCACCCCCAAAACTCAGATACTAAGCAGTGGCTGTGTAATGTTAAGTGACCCATATTTATGAGGCAGGAATGAGTATCCTTGGTTACTAGTCAGATTTACCCCTCCAATCTGATAATACCTGGCCATTAACTAAGCTGAAAAAGGTGTACAGATTTCTGTTAGGGTAGAACATCTGTACTACAGTACTTGCAACTCCATACTAATCTTAACATAAACCCAGTGGACTGCAGGCTGACCTTTTGCAATCCACCATCTTTGTTTGGGGGATAGGGAGGGGACTGAGGCATATTTGTATGACTGGGCAGCTCCACCTCCTTGTCATATCAGTGCCGCCACATGAAAGCATCCCTCTACTTATGAGGAGTAGACTGTAGCACCAGTCGAACAGGGCAGTACTCCCGAGGTTGATGGCAAGCTGGTGATAGGGAGAGCTGGAGCTCCCGTTTCACCAGCCCTCAGGACTTGATCCTGACCATCTCCCTTTTCTGAACATTTTCAGTGCATTCATTTACACAGAGAATAGGCCAGCATGCTTTCATAATACCTCTACCTTCAACTGTCTACACCACACTACATGCGCATAACATATCACATCTTCTATTCTCATCTTTAGTAATGGCCACTGCAATCTTACTATCAAATGAGGTGGTACCTCAGATTGCCACCACCGGCAGGGTAGGGCTGGAGGCACAGGGTCCTCCCGGTCGCCATCAAGCGACTGTGCCGGCAGCGACTGTTGCTATTTCCGGGAATGCTCGTCGGCGAAGAGGTGACGGTGCGGCCATATTCTTTACCAACATCCGCGGCCTTACCACAAATATAAACTCGGTTCATTTTTTCCTTCAGTCCATATCCCCTTTGGCCCTTTTCCTCACAGAACCACAAATCTCACCCTCTACCGATATATCTCCATTTTGTTTTCCCGGTTACCATCTCCTTACAAACTTTCATAACAAGGGCGGCACCTGTTGTTATATCAAATCCCAATATGCAGTTGACACTAACTTCACTTCATCCAGTTTTGATTACTCATTATATAAATTAAATTGCCAAAACATTACCAAATATATCTGTGTAGATTATCGTTCCCCCAATGCTTCTTCGGAACCCAGTGTATTTGATTCCATATCCACTCAGTTGAGTAACCTTGCCCTTGCCAATGAAATTACCATTTTGGGTGATTTTAACATACACAATGTTGAATGGTTATTGCATTCTGCCCGGACTGACGACGCTGGTTTAGAATGCGAGCTGTTTGCGGAATCGTTTAATCTCACCCAGTTGGTAAAGCAACCAACCAGAATACCTGATAATCCTGACCATAATGCCCGTCTCTTGGATTTATTCTTGACAAATAATCCAGATCAATACAGGATAGAGGTACTGTGACCACTTGGATCCTCTGACCACAATCTCATCAAAGCCTCATTAGTTAACCCTCCTACACCTCCCCATTCTGAACCTGTCAGGGTGACCCAATGGCACTTTGACAGGGCAGACTGGGATGGATTTAGAAATTATCTTGCTGATGTTCCATGGCAGTCTTTCTTCTCTAGTGATCCCAATTCTACCCAGTCCCACATTTGCGACTTAATACTAGCTGGTATGGATTTATTCATACCAAGTCAACAATTCACTAAAAGATCAAACTCTCCAAAATGGTTTGATGGCAGTTGTGCCAGAGCAACAGCCCAAAAGTCATTAGCATATAACTCTTACTTAAAATCAAAAACATCTGAATCACTCTCCCAATTTAAAATTGCTAGAAATCATGCAAAAGCTGTATTAAATCTATCTAAATCAAACTTTCTTCAAAAGCAAGCATCAAAACTACCTAACAACCCTAATGACAATAGAATATTCTGGTCAACTCTTAATTCTTTCAATAATAACTTTAACAAGTCATCTTCCATTCCCCCACTAAAATCTTCGGACGGCAATATTACAAATGACCCACGTGGGAAAGCAGATATCTTTGCTAGTACCTTTGCCAGAAACTCTACCGTAGATGATGCCAGCCAGAATGTCTCAGTACTGGAACTTGATTCTCCCGAAATTGCCCCACTTAAAATACAGACAAGATACGTAAAATCCATCCGAGACAATTTACCTACCAACAAAGCTCCAGGCCCAGATGGAATTCCGCCAATTGTTTTGAAAAAATGTTCCCCTGAACTTGCCTCTGTCCTAGCTAAATTATTCAGACTATGCATACGTACTTCTTTATTCCCAAATTCATGGAAAGAAGCCAATATCCACCCAGTTCCGAAGAAAGGAAGTTCGTCTGACCCCTCCAATTACAGACCAATAGCTGTCACATCTTCTCTTGGTAAGGTATTTGAAACTTTAATTAATAAGCATATTGTTAAACATTTTGAATCCAACAACTTAATTAGTGATAGACAATACGGTTTTCGCCACGAAAGATCCACCATTGACATACTCAATCTCTTAACTCATACCATCCATCAATCAATTGAGCTTTTTGGAGAAACTCATGCAGTAGCTCTTGATATCTCTAAAGCTTTCGACAGAGTATGGCACCATTCCCTGCTGTCCAAACTCCCTTGCTATGGACTAACGTCTTTTGTTCCTTTGATTTCTTCTTATCTTAGTGACAGGAAAATAAGAGTAAAAGTAGATGATGTATATTCGAATTTCCACTCAATTAACGCCGGCGTGCCGCAGGGATCAGCTCTGGCGCCAACCCTATTTCTGGTTCATATTAATGATCTCTTATCTGTCACTCACAATCCCATTCACTCATATGCAGATGACTCACTACATAGTTCATTCACACTCAGACATCCATTTACAAAGTCTAATATCTCTACCTCTCAACTCAGTACAGCCATCTCCATAAATCAAGATCTATCTACAATCAGTGAATGGGGACAATAAACCTTGTCTCTTTTAATGCTAGTAAAACTAAATATATACAGTTTACTAATAGACAGATATTGCCAGATTCGTACATTACCTTCAGTGCTACTAATATTCCCATCTCCAAAAGTATTGAAATTCTTGGTGTCTCACTTAACATTGCCCTCAGCTGGACCTCTCACGTCAGATCACTTGCTAAAACCGCCTCAAAGAAACTTGGATTATTGTACAGAGTCCGTAACTTCTTCGCCGATGAGCAGTTAGCTATAATTTATGAGTCATGTGCGCTCTCAGCTTGAATATTGCTCACCCTTGTGGAATGGTTGTGGAGAGGTTGCATTAAGACAACTAGACAAAATTCAGAATAAAGCTGTTAGAATCATTAACAACCCTGCCATTACATATAAACTACCTCCCCTGCAAGTAAGAAGGAATGTTGCCTCCCTTGCATTATTTTACAGATATTTTTTTGGCAAATGCTCAGACGAAGTTGCGTCCATGGTGCCACCTATCCATGCCATCCCTCGTGCTACACGGCATCTGGTAGCGCTCATGACTGGAATGTCACTCAACCATATTGCAGAACTTCTGCCTATCAGAATTCTTTCATTCCCCGAGCTGCATCTCTCTGGAACTCGCTTCCCCAGAGTTGTTTTCCTCCAAATTTCAACCCACAACTGTTCAAGTCTAACTGTAACAGATATTTTATGAACAGAGGACACCAGTAATGTGGTGTATGGATTATTTTTTTTTTTACCCATTTGTTTTTCCTTCCTCCGTTGTTATTTATATTTATAAAAAAAAAAAAAAAAAAAAAAAACATAGGGTGATAAAGGTGTATGTGAGATTGAAGCTTAGAAAAGATAAAATTTTATTCCCTAACTTGGTAGGGATATTCGTACATTTGCAGCTTATTTCCCTTAGTTCATTGCCAGAATAAGACAATACTGTGGTTCTGCATCCTCTCCATAGCACTTCTTTATGACTGGCACCATATTCTAGTCTCTTGGTAATTGATAGAGTGGAAAGATTTAGGAAATGGAGAGATAGTATGGGGCACAAAGGCTTAAGTGTAAATGCAAATAAAACAAAAAAATGTTGGTATCTAGGGCTGGTGGCAGTGCTGTCAAAGAAGAGGGAGAGTGGCCATGTGCAATTTGTCGCAAGGGCATGGGAAGCAATTCCATCTTGTGCAGTGTTTGTGATAAGTGGTTGCATAAGAGGTGTAGTGGTATTAGAGGTAGGCTGCGAGATAATGCTGATTTCCTGTGTATGGAGTGTTGGGGAGAGTAGGTGGAAATTGTCAGGCGTGAAAGGATAGAACTTGCTGGTGAGTCTCTTGAGTGTGTGGAAGAATGTTGTTATTTGGGAGACATGTTCTGTGCTGGAGGTGGGACTGGAGCTAGCTCTGTGGCTGGAGTGAGGAGTGGTTAGAAGTTCAGGGAGCTGTTGCCTCTCCTGACATTGAGAGGGCTCTCCCTCAGTGCTATGGTCTCTTTGTATGTAGCATGTGTTAGGAATATAATGCTGTATGGTAGTGAGACCTGGGCAGTAAAGGAAGAGGATATCCGCAGGGTCAGATGTACAGAAATGACAGTGATGAGGTGGATGTGCAGTGCATCCCTGAATGTTAGGCCTGGGGGGACTAGGTTTACTATGGAAGAGTTGAGGGGTAGGATGGGACTGGAGTGTATTGGTGTTGTGATGAGGAGAGGTAGATTGAGATGGTTTGGGCATGTGGAGAGGATGGGAATGATAATTGGGTGCAGAAAATAAGAATTGTTAATGTAGGGGGTAGGATTGTGAGAGGTAGACTGAAAAAGACTTGGGATGATGTCGTTGAGTGTGACCTAGGGGATAAGGGACTGAATAGGGAAGCTGTCAGAGATCGAACAGCATGGAGAGCCACCATTACCTGACCAAGGCTGACACATGCAAGCATGTTGGAGCCTTCAAAATGAAACAAATCTGGTGGAGAATTTTGTACTCTCTCTCTCTCTCGTACAGGTAGCTTAGTGACAGTGTAAGTTGATACTATGACTCAGTCCTTTCCATTGCACTTCATCATGATTAGTACTATATTCTAGTGTTAATCTTATGTTATAGAACTACATATAAGATGAAGAGATGGCAGTTTTGTTCCTGGTTAAAGGATCAAAGTAAAGTAGACCAAGAAAAACAGGTGTATAGAGATGGTTAATCAAGATTGCGAAGAAGCCTAGGAGATGACAAGGACTCTTATTCTTGTCGACACTCCCTGACACCTCTTCCATGGCGATTAATTTTTTTATATAGCCAATTAAGAGTTTTGTACAGTAAAAGTCTTCTCATTCAGCATCTGGTCTTACGGTATTTGCGGTCTTTTGGTGGTTTTCATAAATAATCCCATTATGAAAGTTCACTGCTCTTCCGGCACATATGCCGAGCCGATTGGCCATTTTGGAGCTGTTGGTGCTAGATTTAGTGCTTTTCATAACAATTAGCATCAATAAATGTTAGATTTTCTTCAGTATCTGGCGTGTTTTGAAGTCCAATTTTGCACGAAAGTTTGAACAGTTCACCTATAGCTTAGCGCATCTTAAAGTTGAGCTTAGTACTTTTGAAGATTTCTGCCTACCAACACTGCATGCGCTGTCAAGTACTTTTGAAGATTTCTGCCTACCAACACTGCATGCGCTGTCAGCCATTATGACTTGTGAATGTCTGGCTCTGTGAGCAGGACCTTTCAGAAGATTGGAAACTGTTGTGTTATTTTACAGTCATCCTCGTTCTCTTGTTGTGCTTTGGCCTCTACTAGTGGAAAGCCCACTGGTGTTGTGAAAAAACACACCTATATGGTGCTGACCATCACCTAGAAGATTGAATTATTGACAAACTTGGAGGCTGGTGTTCCTAGGAAAAAGATAATGGAAGATTTCGGTCTGAGTTCCTCCATTATATATGACCTTAAGAAACAGATGACCGATTTAGTGCTTAGGGTTGACCAGTAATACTTAATAGACACAGTGATTGCATTGGGGTGACCAACCATGATTGCTGGAAACTTTTTGGCAGGTTTTCCCGGTCATTCGGCAGTTTCTGCTCTTTCGGTACCTGCTTGGTCCTGAAGATGCTGAATGAGAGGACTTTCACTGTATGTTGTTTTTGAAGAGTATGATGATAATGGAAGGATTTATGAAACACAGAATAAGAAGTTGTAAAAAAAAAATAAACAATTAAAGTTATAAGGAAAGGTGTTGGGGAGATGTGAGCCTGTCAGGGTTATGTGAAACTTTACAAACCCTAGTTATTAGGTAGGAATGAGTTTCCTTGGCTACTGATTTATTATACCCTACAATCTTAACTACACTTGACCATTAATCAAGGTTAAAGGGGTTAGAGATTGTTGTCAGGTAAATGTATCATAGATGTTAAATGCTTGCTCCACAACAAATTTCATGCAACAATTTAATACTCAATTTTTGGATTTGACCAGTCCCTTCAGTAAAAGTAAACAGACTAGTAACCTAGGAGACTCATTCCAACTCATAATTAAGCATTAAATTCTAGTTACCATTAAAAATGAAATTGTAAGAGTGAACCAGTGCCATTAGATGTAAACTATAGAAGGCAACTATGAAGGTAAATAACTGTACAGTAGAGAGTAATCCCAGATATCTTCATTTTAGATAGATAGATTTTATGGTATGTATGTGTGTGTGTGTACAGTATATATATATATATATATATATATATACACACACATAGTGCAGTATGTGTATGTATGTATGCATGTGTGTATGTATGTATGGTATGTATGTGTATGTACGGTATGGTATATATATATATATATATATATATATATATATATATATATATATTAATGAGATGAAAAACATATGAAGATATATCCACTTAAATCATGTAACATTTCTTCAAAATGCCTTTTTTTTTTCTTTCTTTCTTTTTCTTTTTCTTTTTTTCCCCACAAGACCTTTTTAGTAGGGAAAATTAAATACAGTATAACCTCACTATAACGGACTAATTGGGGCCCAAGCCGTTCCAAAAAAGAGCAAAATTCCGATAAAACGACATCTGGACTTTTCCTTGCTAACCAGTGCCTGTATTAATAAAAACTTCTAGGAGTACTCCTAAAATTACTACTAAAGTGGTTGTAGCTGAGAGTTGCTTCTAAAAGTTCCTCCTAGGAGGACTCGTAGTAGTAATTTCGCTCCTACCATGAAGTGTTACCAACACAAAGAATCTCTGCTTAATATATTTTAAAAATTACCACTACAAAGCCTTAGAGTATCAGTATGTAGTTTAAAAATGAAAAAACTAGCTTTTATATATAGAAACAACATCTATTTGATCATATATTATGATTCTTTACGAATGTCGATAAAATGGATAAAATGTAAACACATCGTGTGGTCAGGTGATCATGCCTGCTACCATCGGGGCATCGTGTGTACATGGTACAGTGGCTGTCAACAATGGCACAATTTCAAGATTCCACGGCTGCAGAAAAATTCAAGAGAAAGAGAATCTGGACGGAGGGAGTGTACGAGGGACCTTAACAAACATCTTAACAATGTGTGGAGCAGTTAGAGCATAGAGTGTTTCCGTTATTACATTGCTCACTGGTGGCTGCGATGGTCCAAAGTCATCACATGCTGCATTTTTCCAGTTGCAAGGTACTTTAATAGTATCAACACTTTCATCTCGGATGTGAGAGGATGGTTTCGATGTGTGGGCCTTTCCAGTACATTTCTCACTAAATCAGTAATAAACAGAATGCCCTCACGATCAAAACGGTACCTTCTTACAAGTTCTTGATCATCATATTCCATGAATGCATCCTTCCGAGCTCGAAAATTTATGCGTGGTGGGTGGTGTCGGTCAGCCATGGTCTATGTCGTCTTGGTTCTTGGTGTTTGAGGGATGCAGCTACTGTGATTACTGTCGCTAAAAGCCCTCCTAACTCCTTAAAAGTCCTTGTGGAGGACTTTTATTTTTTAGCAATTTTACGAGTAAACTTAGGAGCTGAAAGTAACTTTTAGGAGTACTTCTAGAAGTTAGGAGCCAAATTTCACTTTGAGAGGAACTTTTACTCCTAGGAGTTTTTATTAATACGGGCACAGACTTCTTCCAGTGTATCAGACATTATTCCAGATTGCACCATTGGTTTTTAAACTTTCTGCAGCACGGTACTGTATTATGCATTCACTACAGTAGTCAGTTGGTATAATATATATAATAATACTGTTCTGTTCACTGATAAACATGTCTTTTACTTACCTTATTGTGGTGGACATAGGTGAAGTGGTCAGGCAGTCCGGACTGCTTCTGGCTTTTATCAGCTATTTTTTATATAGGTATATATAAGAATTTAGTCTCGTAGCTCCTCGATTCCGATAAAAGCGAATTCCGATCTATTGAAGTCCGTTATATTGAGGTTTTACTGTAGTCATTTTTACTTCCTGCTTTTCCATGACTAATGAAATATAAATTAAAAAGGCAAATCACTTACTGTTTAAAGGAATTGGATTGTTATTTGGGGGGAAAAAATTTTTTGGGGCAAGGTTGAAAGGACAGGAAAGGTAGACACAACAGGGTACACATGGCAGGACAGTAACAGGACAGGACTGAGTACACAGGTCATGACGGTACGTAAGACAAAGGAAAGTAGGTTGAGGGGGGGAAGGTATACAGGACAAGTCAGGGAGTATAGAATGGATGGAGAATTTAACTGGCAGGCTAAGTAGGTTTATGGATGTAGCTGATGAGGCTGGTTAGAAAGCTTCCTCTTGTGGGCTGGGTGGTGGGTGCCTTCCCTGGTGGTCTGGATGGTGGGTGGCTCCACTGGTGGGGTGGGTGGTGGGTGCCTCCCCTGGCGGGGTGGGTGGTGAGTGCCTTCCCTGGTGGTCTGGATGGTGGGTGCCTCCCCTGGTGGTCTGGATGGTGGGTGCCTCCCCTGGTGGTCTGGATGGTGGGTGCCTCCTGTGGTGGGCTGGGTGGTGGGTGCCTTCCCTGGTGGTCTGGATGGTGGGTGGCTGCACTGGTGGGGTGGCTCCACTGGTGGGGTGGGTGGTGGGTGCCTCCCATAGTGGGGTGGGTGGTGAGTGCCTCCCCTGGTGGTCCGGATGGTGGGTGCCTCCCCAGGTGGTCTGGATGGTGGGTGGCTCTACTAGTGGGGTGGGTGGTGGGTGCCTCCCCTGGTGGTCTGGATGGTGGGTGCCTCCCCTGGTGGTCTGGATGGTGGGTGCCTCCCCTGGTGGTCTGGATGGTGGGTGCCTCCTGTGGTGGGCTGGGTGGTGGGTGCCTTCCCTGGTGGTCTGGATGGTGGGTGGCTCCACTGGTGGGCTGGGTGCCTCCCATAGTGGGGTGGGTGGTGAGTGCCTCCCCTGGTGGTCTGGATGGTGGGTGCCTCCCCTGGTGGTCTGGATGGTGGGTGCCTCCCCTGGTGGTCTGGATGGTGGGTGCCTCCCCTGGTGGTCTGGATGGTGGGTGGCTCTACTAGTGGGGTGGGTGGTGGGTGCCTCCCCTGGTGGGCTGGGTGGTGGGTGCCTCCCCTGGTGGTCTGGATGGTGGGTGCCTCCCCTGGTGGTCTGGATGGTGGGTGGCTCCACTGGTGGGGTGGGTGCCTCCCCTGGTGGTCTGGATGGTGGGTGGCTCTACTAGTGCGGTGGGTGGTGGGTGCCTCCACTGGTGGGGTGGGTACCTTCCCACCTACCATCCCACCAGGGGAGGCACCCAGCAACCAACCCACCAGGGGGGGGCACCCACCACCCATCCTATTGGTCAACTGGGGGATGGGTGCCTCCTCCACTGGTCAGCTGGATGGTGGGTGTCTCCATTGGAGGGCTCCCCTGGTGAGGTGGGGGCTTTCCCTTTGGTGGGCTGCAGGAGGGGGGAGGTTCTGCTGGTGGACCAGGTGGGGGAGGGCTCCTAGGTGCGTTGTGTAGGGAGGTCCTTCCCTGGTGGACTAGGTGGTTGGGGGGCAGATGATGGGTTAAAATATCCCACCTTTATGTTCATGCACAGAAATATTGTGTTTGGTTTTCAGTTTTCATCATTTATCTTCTAACATCATTTTGGTTAGAAAAGGAGAGTACAAAACCAAAATTTTATTACATTTTATTTTATAATTTCATATTGTCAGCCAACACTGACTTTTCCAACTGCCACCTCAACCACATCCCAACACATATTAGTAAATTGGGTTAGTAGCATTAATATTGTGCCAAGAGGTAGTGAGTGCCCTTTGGGTGGCTAACTTCTTATAATTGGTATTGTACTATGGCTGTCGGTCTCCAGTCTGAGTGCATGGGAATCAACCAAGCCAAAAGAGATTAATGATCTTTGTCAGGTTAGAGTAAATGCCATTTAGGAATTCTTAAGTTCTCACAACAGGCAGTGCAGTTTGTCCCTATATTGGTTGTGATAGTCTCTCTTTAACTTGTGGTTGCACACATTACAGTTGAGGGGTATATTAATAGTACAGTGACTCCCTTGAACCTGTCTGCCACCATTACTTCAGGTTCTTGCCCACTGGTGCACCAGTTGTTTAATTAGTCTTTACATCAGTACATCATCATCATCTAATCCTGTGTTACCCCATGAGGAGTGTAGGAGCCTGGGGCTAGGCAGGTTGGTCCTGACATTTAAGATGAGAATGACCACTCAGGGATGAGTGAGGCTGGTCACTCTCATCTTAAACGTCAGGACCAGCTTGCCTAGCCCCGGGCTCATATGCTCCTCATGGGGCAATACAGGATTAGATTAGATTATGATAATGATGAACTATCTATCTATTGCCAGACGCCTCAATCCCGTTTGGGGTGGCCACAAACAAATCGCCTCCAAGTCGCCCTGTCCCCCGCCATTTCACTGCCCTGCTCCCAACTCACACCCCCCTCTCATATACCTCTCCACCCCATCCCTCCATCTCATCCTCGGCCTCCCCCTCCATCCTCTCCACATGGCCAAACCACCTCAGTGTGTTCCTCATAACGCTTCCTATCACATCCACATCCACACCACAACGCTCCTTTATATCCTCATTCGTCAGCCTGTCTCTCCACGTGACTCCACAAGTTCCTCTTAAATAACTCATTTCCACTGCTCTCACTCTTGACTTGTGTCCTTCCAACAATGTCCAAGCTTCACTTCCGTACGTTAGAGTTGGTATCACAATACTGTCATGTAGTAACTTTTTCACTTCCATGCTCACTTCCCTGTTTCTTATCACTGCTTTCAAGGAACCAGCAACCTTTCTTCCCTGCTGTACCCTTTCAAGCACTTCACCCTCCAAACCTCCATCCTTACTCATCACACTACCCAAATACTTAAACGTACTGACATTTTCCAATTCCTCACCATTCAACCTCACTGTACATTCACTAACTTCACCTCTCTCAAAGACTAATGACTCTAACCTGACAAAGGTCACTAATCCCTTTTGGTTTAGTTGATGGCCAAGCACTCGGTCTGGAGACTGACAGCCGGAAACTCATTCCTACCTCATGACTTAATACTGGTACAAGTTCAGAACAGCTCTATACCCTCTTAATGACTATCCATATGAGGCTGATGTCAAAGCAATTTAACCTAACTGTCAATCAATCAGATTCAAAGGAACTTTAATAGCTGCTTCCCTATTTATGTTTAATTTGGCTTGTATTTCAAAAAGATCTTAAACACAAGTAACTTGTTAAGTAAAAGGCAAATGCCAATAATTTGTCAGTTCAGTAATTTTCATTGTTATAAGTCTTGAGTACTGAATACAATAATTTGACGCCACAAAAAACACCTCAGTTAGGTCATTAGTCAACTTTCAGTAATGGAGCAACTATATTCTGATAACATAGCTCTACTCAAATGTATGTATTTTTATCTTATTAGCTTATTAAAGACTTAAGTGAGCTTTACATCACTTACGTTTCATCCCTTCACTACAGATGACTCTTACTATACCTCTACCTTTAGATCATTATACTCACTATGGTTAATCAGAAAAGTCCTCCTGTACTAGGGTTTAACAAAATTGATTATGGTATATTATCTTGCCATACAAACAAGTTGAATAGCTAAGTTATTGATATTCATACCTGAATTAATTCTTAAATTCTCTCTGCAATGTGATTAAAATGAAAATGTCATCACAGTGAAGGGGTTATTTGAATTACCCCTTCGCTATGATGACATTTTCATTTTAACCATGTTACAGTGGAAATTTAAGAATTTTTAATCAGTTCGGCTATTAATATTAATAACTTAGCTATTCAACTCTAGTATGGCAAGAGAATCAATTTTTGTTAAACTCTAGTACAGGAGGACTTTTCAAATTAACCACGGTGAGTATATTGATGTAAAGGTATAGGTATTGAGAGAATGTCATCTGAAGTGATGGGATGAAACATAAGAGATGTAAAGCTCACTTAGTCTTAAATAAGCTTATAAGATAAAAATACATACATTTCAGCAGAGCTAAGTTATCAGAATATAGTTGCTCCACTACTGAAAGTTGACTAATGACCTAACTGAGGTGTTTTTGTGGTGTCAAATTATTGTATATAGTACTCAAGACTTGAGACATACTGGAAATTACTGAACTGATAAATTATTGGCATTTGCCTTTTACTTAACCAAGTTGTGTTTAATACAGGTTATGAGGCACTAAAACTTGAAGGCAGACAAGCCATATATCAATCTGGGCTTTTGAAATTAGTTTGTTTTAACTCTGCCTTCAGTTCTAAGTACCTTATTTCAGTTTGTTTCTTCTTCAGGTGCCATTGTCTGCAACACTGGTAGGTCTGCGTGGAGCCACCTTGTAGCCAGCAGCTCAGGACATCCATCTCTGCTGGGGTCACTACTATTCTGTTTATGTAAAAATAAAGTCCATTTATACAGCTATGGGTTTTTTTTCTATCCAGCAACTTACAAAATACTTTACTTGCATTAGAACATTTGAAGGCTAGCTGTCTCTCAGGTTAGAACAAATGTACTTCCATCCATCCATCATCCAATCCTACGTTGCCCCATGAGGAACATAGGAGCCCAGGGCTAGGCATGTTGGTCCTGACATTTAAGATGAGAGTGACCAGCCTCACTCATCCCTGAGTGGCATTACATGAACAAAAAAACCCAACCACCCCTTAGATATAAACCTTCACTGGCTCAATTCGATTGGAGCGCCATAATTACCCACTCAACCACCAGGCGCCAAAATTTTATGGTTACCACCCAGCGTAGTAAATGGTTCCCTGGTGTACAGGAAACCATTTGGCTTGTCACTCAGTGTAGAGTCACCCACAGACAGAAGGAAGAGGAAAGAATGAAGGAAAGAAAGACAAAAGGGAGTGTAAAGTCTCCCGTAGGCATAAGGACGAGGAAGTAATGAAAGGAGGATGGAAGAAAAGAAGGATGGAGGAGAGGAAAGGGCAGACACCCGAGTGCTGCTCTCGGATGTCTGCTGTTTCCTTTCCTTTATTCTTTCCTTCCATCCTCTTCTTTCTTTCATTCCTTCATACTTTCTTCGTCCGTCTGCCTACAGGTGACTGTACACTCCCTCTTCTGTCTTTCGTTCCTTCCTCTTCCTTCTGCCTGTGGGTGACTACACAAAGTGACAAGCCAAATGGTTTCCTGTACACCAGGAAACCATTTACTACACTGTGTGGTAACCATATAACCAAATTTTGGCACCTGGTGGTTTAGTGTGTAATTACGGCACTCCAATTGGATTGTTCCAGAGAAGGTTTATATCCAAAAGGTGATTGGGGTTTATTGTTCACGTAATGCCACTCGGGGATGAGTGAGGCTGGTCACTCTCATCTTAAACGTCAGGACCAACATGCCTAGCCCTGAACTCCTACGCTCCTCATGGGGCAACGTAGGGTTGGATGATGGATGGATGGAAGTACATTTGTTTTAACTTGAGAGATAACTAACCTTCATCTCAACTGATGGTAAAGTGTACTGATGGGAGAAACTAGTAACAATGAAATGTTCCTATTCCAAAAGACAGTCAACAGCCTTCGTGTGCTGTAACTAGGATGGCTTCGATTTATCTGTTCATCATAATGATGGGGACTGGCAGAAAAACAGGCTGAGAGATGTATGGAGGTAGGTAAACCTAGGAAGACAGGTGGGAAGGGAGGTAGGAACCAGATAGGTAGACAGTAACAGCGGGAAAGGAAGGTGGGTAGGCAAGGAAGGAGGGAGAGAGGACTGTAGGCAGGCAGGGAGGAAGGGAGAGGAAAGTAGGTAAGTGATGCTGGAGGAAGGAGGTAGGTAAACAGGGAGGGAAAGAAGAAGGCAGGCAGACAGAGGGATAAAGGGAGGGTAAGATGGAGGAAGGAATAATGGAAGGGGAAGAGGGTAGAAAAAATGGAGGGTGGTGACAGACAGGATGGAAGGAGGGTGAGCGGATAGACAGGAAGGAAGGAGGGTGAGCAGATAGGCAGGCAGGAGGAAGGAGGGTGAGAGAGTACACAGGCAGGAGGAAGGAGGGTGAGAGGGCACACAGGAAGGATGGAGGGTGAGAGGGTACACAGGAAGGACGGAAGGTGAGAGTGTACACAGGAAGGAAGGATGGAGGGTGCGAGGGTACACAGGAAGGATGGAGGGTGAAAGTGTACACAGGAAGGAAGGACAGAGGGTGGGAGGGTACACAGGAAGGAAGGAAGGAGGGTGAGTGTGGACAGGAATGAAGGAAGGAAGCTGAGTAAGAGGGTACACAGGAAGGAAGGAGGGAGGGTGAGAGGGTACAAAGGGTGGAAGGAAGGAGGGTGAGAGGGTACACAGGGTGGAAGAAAGGAGGATGATAGGGTACACAGGGTGGAAGAAAGGAGGGTGCGAGGGTACACAGGGTGGAAGAAAGGAGGGTGAGAGGGTACACAGGGTGGAAGAAAGGAGGGTGAGAGGGTACACAGGGTGGAAGGAAGGAGGGTGAGAGGGTACACAGGGTGGAAGGAAGGAGGGTGAGAGGGTACACAGGGTGGAAGGAAGGAGGGTGAGACAGTAAACAGGAAGGAAGGAAGGAGGGTGAGACAGTAAACAGGAAGGAAGGAATGAGGGTAAGAGGGTACACAAGAAGGATGGAGGGTTAGAAAGTACACAGGATGGAAGGTGGGTAAGAGAGTAGACAGGATAGAGGGTACGAGGGTAGAAAAGAAAGAAGAAAGGAAGGAGGGTAAGCAGGAAGGTGGGTAAAAGAGTAGATAGGATGGAGGGTAAGAGGGTTGAAAAGAAGGAAAAAAGGGGAGTAAGAGGGCAGAATGGAAGGAAGGACAGAATGTAGACATGGAGAGTAGAAGGAGAGCAGAGAGGGAGAAAGGATGGAGGGTAGACAAGGAGGATGGAAGGGAGGGAGGTAGGAAGGAAGGAGAGTACACAGGGAGGAAGGAAGGAGTGTAGACAGAGGAAGAGGATAGACAGGGAGGAAGGAAGGAGGGTAGTCAAGGAGGAGGAAAGGAGGGTAGACAGGGAGGAAGAAAGGAGGGTAGACAGGGAGGAGGAAAGGAGGGTAGACAGGGAGGAGGAAAGGAGGGTAAACAGGAAGGATGGAAGGTAGACAGGGAGGAAGGAAGGGGAGTAGATAGGGAGGAAGGTAGGGGGGTAGACAGGGAAAAGGAAGGGGGGTAGACAGGGAAAAAGGAAGGGGGGTAGACAGGGAAAAAGGAAGAGGGGTAGACAGGGAAAAAGGAAGGGGGGTAGACAGGGAAAAAGGAAGGGGGGTAGACAGGGCCTGGAAGGATGGAAGGAAGGGGGGTAGACAGAGAAAATGGAAGGGGGTAGAGAGGGAAGAAAGGTGGGTAGACAGTATGAATAGGAGGAGGGTACATGGAAAGAAGGTAGGGAGCTAGATTAGAGAGTAGCAACAAAATCCAAATTAATACGTACAAGGAATAATTTACAGCTAAAAATATCACAATTAAAAAATATATCAGGCATAAAAACATCTATCTATCTATCTATCTATACCCCGACGCCCCAATCCCGCAAAGGGTGGCCGCAGACAAAACGCCTCCAAGTCACTCTGTCACCCACCATTTGACTCCCCTCCCCCCAACTCACCCCCCCTCCCTCATATACCTCTCAACTCCATCCCTCCACCTCATCCTCGGTCTACCCCTCCCTCTCCCTCCCTCCACCTCACCTACATAAACCCTCTTAGTCAGTCTTTCATTCTCCAATCTCTCCACATGTCCAAACCACCTCAGTGTATTTCTCCTAATCTTTTCAACATCATATAAATATATCAGGCATAAAAACATCATATAAATATATCAGGCATAAAAACATCATATAAATATATCAGGCATAAAAACATCATATAAATATATCAGGCATAAAAACATCATATAAATATATCAGGCATAAAAACATCATATAAATATATCAGGCATAAAAACATCATATAAATACAAACAAGAATAGGAGACTTTGTTTACTCCTTGGCCTAAAACTGCCTTCTCCCCCTCTTGACTGCAGAGTTGTAGCCAATAACACTAGAATATGATCTTAGTCAAGAAGTGCTATGGATAGAATGTAGAGCAGTGGGTTTGCATTTATCTGGCACTGACCTATATTAAATAAGCTCTAAAAGGATGAATATCTGAGCCGGATTAAAAAACAATAATCAAAACCATTTCATTATGGCTCATGAATATCCATGTTTCTGCTGTATGAGTGAGTCTGGTTTGTACTGTATTCACAATGAGTGAGGAAGCTGCCCAACACCTCTTCTGTTATTTATTTTGGATATCTATCCATCTACATACCTAAGTTGCTTCCCCCAGAGAAAGGGAGATAGCCAAGACTGGACGACACTCCCAATTTACTCAACCAAACACGCGCACCTATATGTATCTTAGCTTTAGGGGAGAAGGGATAGGGCTGCTCAATATTCTTTTGTACATTATGCAGAGTATGGCAATATTAGAAGGATTTAAGTAACAGAAGGGGACAGTCACATATAACAAAATATATCTCTTACCAAAAGGTGTTGGGGAAATTCCTTAACCAACGAGAATTCGAGCCCTTTTGCATATACAACTGTAATTAACCATATCTGTGGCAGCTACCACCAAATAACCAAACTAACTACCTTACATGCCTATTTTTGCATTTACCTTTTACTCCCTAACCCTTTAACCGCGGATGTCATTCCAGAATGACATTGCAAAAACTGGACCAAACCGCGGGTGTCATTCTCGAATGTTTGTGAATATTTTGAATACCCCGCGTTTTTTCCGTGCGCCAATTGTTTCAAGGGAGAGTAGCTATTAAGTTCTTTCACTCCAGCCGACCCCCACCTCCCCCCCCTGGGGCCCCACCTCCCACCCCCCGGGCCCCCCACCCCACCCCGGACCAAACACGCATCAGTATCTGTCCAGCTGTGTGAGCGACAACACTGCTGATGTGGAAGTGAAGTGCAGGCAATTACAGTGCCTTTTACCTGCCTCAGTGAACACAGAGTGGGTGTTTATCTTATGTGCAGTGTTCATATATGTTTATAGTATTATTATCGGAATGAGGTTGGCATTTGGTAATGGTGTGTGAGCGAAAAATAGTGATTACAACACCGCTGATATGGCAGTGAAGTGCGGGCAATTACAGTGCCTTTTACCTGCCTCAGTGAACACAGAGTGGGTGTTTATCGTATGTGCAGTGTTCATATATGTTTATAGTATTATCAGAATGAGGTTGGCATTTGGTAATGGTGTGTGAGCAAAAAATAGTGATTACAACACCGCTGATGTGGCAGTGAAGTGCGGGTAATGACAGTGCCTTTTACCTGCCTCAGTGAACACAGAGTGGGTGTTTATCGTATGTGCAGTGTTCATATATGTTTATAGTATTATTATCAGAATGAGGTTGGCATTTGGTAATGGTGTATGAGCGAAGGTAATGGTGTGTGAGCGAAAAATAGTTATTTTAGATCGCTCACTTCTAATGGCACTGCCCATCCAGTGATAGTCAACGAAATCATGAAACCTACATCATTGCAAAGCCGAAGGTTAGTACTTTCTAATGGTACCTTATTTTTTGCTCTAGATTTATTCTGTGCAGAGTTACTGAAAGTGACAGTGATATACAGTGATCCGACAGTGACGTGCTTTACCAATAATTGTATAATGGATAATGTAGTAATAAGGGATATTTTGCCTAGGAAAAAATGTAAATATTGGCCAGTATAATAAGTGATACTGTAATAAGAGAATCTGCGGCACTTGTGTAATTCTGTGATGCGACAGTGACGCAATATAGTAATAAGTGCAGTGTAAATATAATGTACATTGCCCAGATTATATGTAAAATAATATTAGAAGTTAGAAATAATGAAAAGATCACCTGAAACGTCAGTGAGCGGGTGACGCCGCAGTGAAGTGAGGCGCAGCCGCAGTGAAGAGCAGGCGCAGCCGCAGTGAAGTGCCTTTTACCTACCTCAGTGAACACAGAGTGGGTGTTTATCATATGTACAGTGTTCATGTATGTTTATATTACTATTACGAGAGAGTGGTTGGCATTTGGTACTGGTGTGTGGGGCGTAAAATAGTGATTTTACACCCCTCACTTCTAACGGCTCTGCCCGTCCTGTGAAAGTCAACAAAGTCATGAAACCTACATCAATGGAAAGCTGAAGGTTAGTACTTTCTAATGGTACCTTATTTTTTTTCTCTAGCTTTATTCTGTGCAGAGTTATTAAGGTTTAAAGGTTTGTTTACATTTGGCTGAAACCCCCGCGGGAGAGGACAGTCAGACCAAAACAATACCCGCGGTTAAAGGGCTAATAACCCTACACTCCACACTCTTATGCACTCCCCACTCTTGTGTTTGCTGTATGTACTTTTGCACTTAATACATTCAGAAAGCAATTTACTATCTACTAAATGCTCAAAAGTGTCAGAAATGAACTAGTGGGTGTAATCAAAAGAAGCTTTTTTTCACAAACAGACTAAATCTGCCCTCTCTCCATATAGGCTACACCAATCAGGTGAGAAATTTTTTACAGAGGGGACCATCACAGCTCTAAATCCTTTCCACAGCACTTATTCCTGACTAGATTATGCAACTGTTTATATTTGTTGGGGGAAACAATTACTACATTTAGTCAAAATGCTTTCCCTTGATACAACTGGGACAGTCCAACAAACTATGTGTAAATTTGCCATCTCTCCATCTTGAATACTGAGCTATAGCATGAAATTATAACATGCTAGTCACAAATAAGTGGTAAAGAACACTGCATAGCTGTCTTTATGTCACTGAGCTACATGAAACAAGCAAAAATGGATGAAAATCAGGGCCAATCTGAGGTGAAAGAACTATGACAATTTTATGATACACAATGAGCCTCTATGAAGTAAGAGTCTCCTTCGTTACCAGTCAAATTTTCCTTACAATCTAACTCTACCTGGCCATCAACAAAGCTGAAAGGGGTTTGGTATTTCAGAACAAATGCACTACAAACTGTATGGTGCCCAGAGAGAGGCCTTCAAACCAATTAAGAACATGGAAAAAGTCTGCCTCTTATTTATGCAGAACATGGCAATGTTAGGATTTTGCTATATAACACTGGGAAGGTGCAATAACCAAAATGAATGACTTAGGAAAAGGTGCTAGGGAGCTTCTGTAACAGACAGGAACACCAGCCTAAGTACAAAACAGGAAACAAGTCTGCCTAATATTTCACTTTCTCCCTCCCCTTTGCCAGCTCATTACATTGGCTGGTATTTCACTTCATTTCTCCCTCTGCTGCCGGCTAATATTTCATACAGTAAGGTTTGGTATAATTCTCTGGTCATAGGTAGAAGTTGACCTGTTTTCTCTGTTAAGGAAGCTCCATAGCACCCCTTCCTTAGATATTTTCCACACTAACCATTATCCTCTTTCTGTTTATATCTTTTACATGTTGACATTGCATGACTAACACAATATGGCAAAAAAGAAGAATCAGAAATAAACCCAATATGGCACAAAAACAGAACCGGAAATAAACCAGTGCAGAAGAAGGGTTAAGTAGTGTTAAGCACGGTAACCTTCCTCACTGCATCAGTTCACCTACTTCTCGCTTTCCTTTCCTGGCTAATATTCCTAGGCTAAGATTAGTTTTAGGCCTATATGTTTCTCTGCCCACTGACAAAGAAGTTCATGTTAATATTTCACCTACCAGTACTCTACTTACTTCCCTTTGCAGGCTAATATTTCTAAGCAGAGAATGGTGTCATGTTTCTCTGACCAAATCCAAAAGTTTGTCTTAATATTTCACCGAGTACACTCACTCCCTTTTGCAGGCTGATATTTCTGTGTAGAGTGGTTTATTAAATTTCTCTGGCCACAGCTCCAAAAATTTGTCTTAATATTTCACCTACTCTCACTTCCCTTTCCTTCCTAATATTCCTATACAGACTGGTTTGACTATGTTCTCAGCCTATGGATTCAAAAGTTTACTATTCTACCAAATTCCTTTTCTGCCTAATACTCCACAGATATATACTGTATAAAAGTTTGCCTAATATATCACCTATTCTCACTTCCTTTCCTAATATTCCCATACTGGCTAGTTTAGCTATGTTTCTCTGCCCATAGATACAAAAGTTTACCCAACATTCCCCCTAATTCTTTTCCTGCCTAATACTTCATACTGTATATAAGTTTGCCCAATATTTCACTTACTCTTCCCTTTCCTGCCTAATATTTCTATACTGGTTTTGTGATATTTCTCTGCCCATAGATACTGGCACAAACTTTACCTACCATAATTCTCCCTCCTGCCATGATACTCCCTAGATACTGTATAAAGTCTGCCATATATTTCACCCACTCCTCTCTTCCCTTTCCTGCCTAATATTCCTATACTGGTTTGGTTATGTTTCTCTGCTGATAGATACAAAGTTTTGCTAATATTTTACCTAATTCCCCTTTTCCTGCCTAATACTCCATAGATGCTGAATAAAAGTTTGCCTAACATTTCAGCTATTCTCACTTCCCTTCCTAATATTCCTATACTTACTGTTTTGTTTATTTTCTCTGCCCATAAATACATCCATCCATCCATCATCCAATCCTATGTTGCCCCATGAGAAGTGTAGGAGCCCAGGGCTAGGCAAGTTGGTCCTGACATTTAAGATGATAGTGACCAGCCTCACTCATCCCTGAGTAGTATAACATGAGCAATAAACCCTAACCACCCCTTGGATATAAACCTTCACCAGTTCAATCCAACTGGAGCACCGTAATTACCCAATAAACTACCAGCCTACAAAGTTTTTTATCTTATTCTCTTTCCTACCTAATACTCCAGAGATATTGTATAAAGTTTGCCTAATACTTCAGCAACTTCACTCTTCCCTTTCCTGCCAATTCTTATATTGGTTTGGTTAAGTTTCTAAGCCCATACATACAAAGTTTAGCTAATATTTTACCTAATTCCCTTTTTTTCCTGCCTAATACTCAACATATATTGTGTATAAGTTTGCTTAATATTTCATCATCTCCACATCCATTTCCTGCCTAATATTCCTATACTGACTGATGTTTCTCTGTCCACAGATAAAAAGTTTACCTAATATTTTACCTCTTTCATTCTCTGCCAAATATTCCTGTGCCACAATCATCACTCTTAAGCATGAATCCTATGATTCAACTACAAGTACACAGTCAAGAGTGAGACTCCCATTATTAAAAATCTTATAAAATGCATCTAAGTTCCTTTTTCCAACTTCCAGCAACTGCTTAATTAGCTAGTTTTGGCACTAAGTTTAGCTTGTGGTCCACAAAAAACTACTGTGGCCTGGCCAACACCAATATGTGTGTCTGTGTGTGTGCATGTGCATGTGTAATAATGTATGTACATGTATTTTTGTTTGTATATGTTCCAGTAAGTATAGTTATACATGTAGTTGTGTATTTATGTATGTAATTATCTGTTTATAAAAGTACTGTATGTACATATGTACGTATATATGTATATAAGTATGAGGATTCCTTGCATTAAAATAAAAATACAAAATAAAGCTCATGCCCTTCCCTAGTCTGAGAACCACTATGAGGATATATATAGTACCTTATTTCTACTTCATGACTTAAGAGTGAAATCACACAAAAACCCTCCTGCCTTCCTATTCCCAAAAATGTGGATGGTGGATAGCACAAGGGCACAAAAGGAGCTTTGAACAGAACTGTAAATCAAGAGAATAGTTTCACTTTTCATTTTTGAAGGCTCCAACATGCTTGCATGCGTCAGCCTTGGTCACCTAATGAAAGCTCTCCATGTTGCTCAATCTCTGGCAGCCTCCCTGTTCAGTCCCTTAACCCTGAGGTCACACTTAATGACTTTCTCCCAGGTCTTTTTTGGTCTACCCCTTGCAACCCCACCCCTAATATTAATGCTTCCCACTTTCTGCACCTAGTTATCATCCCCCACCCTCTCCACATGCCCTAACCACCTCAATCTACCTCTCCTCATCACAACACCAATGCACTCCAGTCCCATCCTACCTCTCAACTCTTCCATCATAAACCTATTCCCCCAGGCCTTGCAATCAGGGACACATTGCACATCCACCTAATCATTATCATTTCTTTACATCTAAGCCTGCGAACATCCTCTTCCTTTACTGCCCAGGTCTCACTACCATACAGCATTACACTCCTAACACATGCTGCATACAAAGATCCCTGAACTATAAATCAAGAAAATTAAACTGTAAATCAAGAGAACTGAACTATAAATTAAGAACTAGTGTAAATCAAAACTTACATGCTCATGTGCCACTGTTAAGCCCAGCCAAGGAGAGTTAACTTCAGCAAATTATTTTTTGCTCGTCTCCCATTGGAGCAGAGTTGGGCCAGACCAAGAAGAGCTCACGGAGCTGAGATTCATTTGTTCATTTGCCAGTGGAGTCAAGGTGGGCAGAGATGAGTTGAGCTGACTGCCAACACTTGCCCATTTTCTGTAGGTCCTGTGGAGAAAAAAATATATATATTACCAAATACTTATACAAATTCTTAGGGTACTTTTGAAAAATTAAAGGCCAAATTACTATTATCCTGATCTCTTTCAAGCTAGGGGTGGTGGTGGTGGTGGAAGTAGTGCTGGTGACTACAACTGTTTTAAAAATCAAGGTATACAGTATATTGTTGTTTACCAATAGCTATTACAAAATATTACCAGGGATGCATTTCATATTATTTACCTTTTCACACAGCTGGTACTATAAACTGAAAGGTGGAAAAATCATGTTAAAAAATCAGCACAGGCAGCAATGACACATTTCAATATTTACTACAGTACTGACAATAATAAAAACTGACCTACCATGCTGTGTAGCATCCTCTTTTCGCCAGTAAACATTTGGTCCTAATTTCTCAGTTGCAAGATATCTGCCGCTTAAATCACTTTTCTGCACCTACTGTACTTCACATTCCTGAAAAACAAAAACCATACTGTAGATATTCACAGAAAGTCATTAACAGTAAATTTATAAAATATCTATCTATCTATTGCCAGACGCCTCAATCCCATTCGGGGTGACCACAAACAAATCGCCTCCACGTTGCCCTGTCCGCCGCCATTTCACTGCCCTGCTCCCAACTCACACCCCCCTCTCTCATATACCACTCCACCCCATTCCTACATCTCATCCTCACCTCCCCCTCCTTCTCCCCCCCTCCACCTCACTCATATACACTCTCCTTGTCAGTATCTCACCCTCCATCCTCTCCACATGGCCAAACCACCTCAGTGTGTTCCTCTTAATGCTTCCTATCACATCCACATCCACACCACAATGCTCCTTTATATCCTCATTTGTCAGCCTGTCTCACCATGTGACTCCACAGGCTCCTCTTAAATAACTCATTTCCACTGCTCTCACTCTTGACTTGTGTCCTTCCAACAACGTCCAAGCTTCACTTCCATACATTAGAGTTGGTATCACAATACTGTCATGTAGTAACTTTTTCACTTCCATGCTCACTTCCCTGTTTCTTATCACTGCTTTCAAGGAACCAGCATCCTTTCTTCCTTGTTGTACCCTATCAAGCACTTCATCCTCCAAACTTCCATCCTTATTCATCACACTCAATCGGTAAAGAGGTGGCTTGTGGTCCTACCGGACCCAGGTTCAAATCCCCCCTGGGGCAGGGAACAGTTTAAGGATTTGAATTTCATTATGGCAGACTTTACTGATCTACCAGAAGACCCGTCGACATGTCGTAAAAATACCCCCGCTAATACCAATACACCAGTCCTGTATGAGACAGCCCTAGCATGTATTCAATATGGACGGTGGGTGTTAGCGCTGAAGTGGTGACATGTAGAGGTGTACAGTATGTAGGAGGACTACTGGGCCTTGGGAGCAGGCTGAGAAGCCTATGCCCAGAGCCGAACACAAAGAAAAAAAAAAAAGTACTTAAAAGTACTCACATTTTCCATTTCCTCACCATCTAACCTCACTGTCCATTTACTGACTTCACGTCTCTCAAAGACCATCACTTTACTCTTCCCTACATTCACCTTTAGATTCCGTTTCTTACACACTCTCCCAAACTCACCCACCAAGCCTTGCAGCTCCCCTTCGTCTTCACTCAACAACACAGTATCATCTGCAAACAACAGTACAGGGAGTTTCCAAACACTACCCTCTCTCACCAGGGCCACTCCAACATCCACTGCCCTACTTTGTATCTCTTTTATTACCCCATCCATGTACAGATTGAACAACCATGGAGACATGACACATCCCTGTTTCAACCCAATCTTCAAAGAGAAAAATTCACTGACTCACACGCACTGCAGCCTTAGAACCATCATACATACCCTTCACAGCATTCAACAACTTCCCATCTAGTCCATATATTCTTAATACTTTCCACAATCCTTGTCTATCCACCCTGTCATATGCTTTTATTTATAAAATATAAAACTGCAAAAACAATACCAGTATATTACATACTCCATCCCACAGGTGTACACACACACACACACACACACACACCAACCACAACCAAAAATATGTACCAGTAGCTACTGTAAAAAATTTCAGATCTAAAATTAAAACCAAAGACTACAAAACTGAAAACTGAAAGTATGATGTTATAACTGTGGATACGTTTATGTAAAGCTATGGGATATGGTGGAAGTTTTTTGGCATGTCAGACAGAGCCAGACTGTGGTAGGTGAGGATGCTCACCATCCACTCACTTGATGTAGTGCTGCTTTAGGTGTCTACCCTTTCCTGTCTTCCTTCCTTCCTCTTCTGTCTTTCTTTCCTTCATTGATTCCTCTTCCTTCTGCCTACAGGAGACTTTGCACACCCTCTTCTGTCTTTCTTTCCTACATTGTTTCCTCCTCCTCCTGCCTATGGGTGTTGGGTATACCAAGCAGTCGATGTAGATGGTACCGGTAGTTCGATGACCTGTTACCTGTGACCAAAATGACTTCAACCACAAAACCATGTGCCAATAAACAACCATTGTTAAGCAATTCCATCTAAAGAATTCTAAGTAATCTAACTATCCTAGCTAGGTATCTTAGCAGAGCCACTCCTACCGCCCCCATCAGCCTCTTCTGACCCCTAGGTTGATCCCACCCAACCCATCGCCCTAACCTAACTACATCTCTATAACAAGGGGGAAAAATGTGATTAATACAGCCAGAAATTGTACAGACAGCAACTGATGGGCTGAGAGGGAGAGACTGATAAGGATTGAGGGATATTTGTAAAAACATACATGAAAAGAGTGGGAAACAAACTAGACGATGTGAAGTGAGAAATTAAGCCCTTCGACCTTAAAATGTCACCCTGTACACTCTTGCTGCAACCTGACAATTCTTCTGCAACACGCAAGGAATGTGCAACATGTGTTTGTGAGGCTATGACAGCAACTTGGATTTAGAAAAGTTCAGGAAGGCAATCGAACCTCTCCAAATCAAGTAACTCATTGCATAAAATCAAACAGTAGTGTCAAGAGAGGAAATTTTTACAGGGCAGAGGAGAGCTTACAGATGGGGGACAAGAACAGAATTAACAAACCTCTTGTTTTGGTGGACGTGTGTATGCTCTGGGCCTCCCTGCTAAAGTACTGGGGACCCCAACCACTGCATCCACTACAACTCCATACTAACTGCTGCTGGATTTTGGACATGACCCCTTCTCTACTCCTCCTTATCTTGGGGTCAGTCCACAAGGTCATACAGGGTTATGGAAAGCCAGCCGAGGCCAGCTTCATCAGGGGGATACCCAATCCAACCCATGGATAGTTGCAGAGATGAGTGGCTCTGCACCCACACCTGCCATGATGTCTCGCGGGGCTAAGCTGTAATGACAAAATACAAACACTGTTATGAGAGTACAAAAACCATCAGTCTATCCCACACCAGCCTTGATGTCTCAAGGAAGCGCTGTAATAATTATAAATACTGTAATCACAGCCTGTCACTCACATCTGCCTTGCTGTGTTGGGGTTGTACTTCAACGAGAAAAAAAATAAATCATCTCAGCCTCTTCATCCCTCACACACACCTCCCATGATGTACCTCAAGGTTGCAGTAACCTGAAATAATCATTACTATCATCCTGACCTTTTTCTCAAGCACCCCCTCACACCTTGATGCCTCGGGGTTCAGTTATACATAAATACATTCCAATATTACTCATCTTAAGTGTTGTGTGAAGGTTAGCACGCACTCAGGGTTGTAATAGCTATCAAGGGTTTAATACTGTGGTATTTTGGAAGTGAATTTCAAGTCTGATTAGATGTACTGCTCTGTCGTATCTCTAATTTTGACACGGAAGCTTTCATGTTGGGTTGGGTCTTATGCAAACTACATGAATTCAAATTTTCTGGGCTTCTGAGGTGAAATTGTTTTATTAGGTCTTATTTGAATTCAATGTATGAATCTGATATTTGGGGTGATTTAGCTTATTAGCTAGCAATTTGATCAATTTTGATTCTTTTATAAGCCCATCCGTATACAGATTGAACAAGCACTGAGACATGACACATCCTTGTTTCAATCCAACCTTCAAATAGAAAAATTCACTCAGCTCACTATACACACACACAGCAGCCTTGGCACCCCTCATACATACTGTACATGGCATTCAACAACATCCCATTTATTCCATATATCCTTAATATTTTCCACATTCCTTGTCTATCCACCCTGTCATACCCAGTATGCTTTCTCCAAATCCATGAAGGCCACAAACTTCTTTCCTTTCTCTAAAAACTTTTCCACTAAAGACCAAAGAATGAATATCTCACCTACACAACCTCTTCCTTTCCTAAAAACCTCCCTGTTGTTCTCAACTAATTTCTCTGTTGTTTCCCTACGTTAGTCAATAAATATTCTACTACATACTTTTCCTGTTACACTAAGACATGTGCCCGTCCAATTACCACACACTTCTTTTTCCCTTTTTCCTACAGGGGAATAGTTATATCTGACTTCCAATCCTCAGGGACCCTACCTTTCTCCCAAGTCAATCTGCCCATCTTCAATATCCATTCCACTACTACCTCTCCCCCATGTTTCAACATTTCACCACACACACCATCAATTCCTGGGGCTTTCCCCATTTTGACTAGCTTCATTGCCCACTACTTCCATCCTTTACATATTATGTACTGCTTGCTAGATAGTTGTTTGTTATACCAGTATTATTTTTTCTTGACAATGTTAGGTTCAACATTTTTTCAATGAAATTTAACCGACATTTTGACGAGCTATTTATTTACGTTCATTTTATACAAATCCAATTATTTGTATCACCTGCGGAGTATTATTTCAACTTGTGGATAGGTTATGTACCATACTGTACTGTACTAATTACAGTATATGAATCATCTGTGTCATTTCCAGTGCATTAGGGTGATTTCTGTTAGTTTGGCTGGCTTGAAAAACATCATTGCCAGATGCCGTGTATCCCAAACGGGGTGGCCAAGGGCTTAGAGTTAATTGTTTTACAGGGAGGGGCACTAATCCTCCACCAACCCCACTTGACACGTAGGGATGCCAACAGCATCTGGTGTTCCCAGGCAGTCACCCATCCAAGTACTAACCAGACCCAACATTGCTTAATAGTTAGCTATACATAAACAGTATTTTATATATATATATACACATACACACAGGTATACCCTGGTTTAACAATGCAATTGGTTAGGTAAAAATCCATCGCTTGGCAGAGTATCATATCTTGGGATACATTTAATATGTAAAGTATAGGGATGCATTTTTGAGACTTGGGTTTCCCCCCAACAATGTCCTAAATCCACCCAAATGAGTCCAAAAACAAGTTTCTAGCAAACCTAAACCCCCAAATAGCTTTTAAACAAGCTAAACTAAGCCTAAAAGCAGTTTGTAACTCACCTAAACCCAAAAATATATTTGAAAATCATCAAATGTCTGGAAAAATCAAACTTAGTAAATTGTATTCCAAAATGACAATGTTCACCCCACCTATGACTAAAACACATTAATCTAAGTCTAAAAACAGTTTATAAATCAACCTAAACACGAAATTTAAATCTATCATCAAAATCGGTCAAAAAAAAAAGGGGGGGGGGAAGAAAACCCACTGTTAAACCAGGGTTTGGCCATCATTAGGTGGGGTAAGGTGGTATTTCTACCCCCATCATTAAGCCGTGGTATCGCATCTAGAGGTATCGTATCTCGGGGTAGACCTGTGTGTGTGTGTGTGTGTGTGTGTGTGTGTGTGTGTGTGTGTGTGTGTGTGTGTGTGTGTGTGTGTGTGTGTGTGTGGGTGTTTTTTTTTTATGTGTCCGACTCTGGGCATAGGCTTCACAGCCTGCTATCAAGGCCCAGTAGTCCTCCTACATACCATACACCTCTCCACATGTCACCACTTCGGCGCTAACACCCACCGTCCATATTGAATACATGCTAGGGCTGTCTCATACAGTATCTATATATATACCGGTATATATATATATATATATATATATATATATATACAGTATATATATTGCCAGACGCCTCAATCCCGTTTGGGGTGGCCACAAACAAATCGCCTCCAAGTCGCCCTGTCCCCCGCCATTTCACTGCCCTGCTCCCAACTCACACCCCCCTCTCTCATATACCTCTCCACCCCATCCCTCCATCTCATCCTCGGCCTCCCCCTCCCTCTTCCCCCCTCCACCTCACTCACATACACTCTCTTCGTCAGTCTTTCACCCTCCATCCTCTCCACATGGCCAAACCACCTCAGTGTGTTCCTCATAACGCTTCCTATCACATCCACATCCACACCACAACGCTCCTTTATATCCTCATTCGTCAGCCTGTCTCTCCACGTGACTCCACAGGCTCCTCTTAAATAACTCATTTCCACTGCTCTCGCTCTTGACTTGTGTCCTTCCAACAATGTCCAAGCTTCACTTCCGTACATTAGAGTTGGTATCACAATACTGTCATGTAGTAACTTTTTCACTTCCATGCTCACTTCCCTGTTTCTTATCACTGCTTTCAAGGAACCAGCAACCTTTCTTCCCTGCTGTACCCTTTCAAGCACTTCACCCTCCAAACCTCCATCCTTACTCATCACACTACCCATATACTTAAACGTACTCACATTTTCCAATTCCTCACCATCTAACCTCGCTGTACATTCACTAACTTCACCTCTCTCAAAGACCATCACCTTACTCTTCCCTACATTCACCTTTAGGTTCCGTTTCTTACACACTCTCTCAAACTCATCCACCAAGCCTTGCAGCTCCCCTTCGTCTTCACTCAACAACACAGTATCATCTGCAAACAACAGTACAGGGAGTTTCCAAACACTATCCTCTCTCACCAGGGCCACTCCAACATCCACTACCCTACCTTGTACCTCTTTTATTACCCCATCCATGTACAGATTGAACAACCATGGAGACATGACACATCCCTGTTTCAAACCAACTTTCAAAGAGAAAAATTCACTTAGTTCACCATCCACACGCACTGCAGCCTTCGCACCATCGTACATACTCTTCACAGCATTCAACAACTTCCCATCTACTTCATATATTCTTAACACTTTCCACAATCCTTGTCTATCCACCCTGTCATATGCTTTCTCCAAATCCATGAAAGCCGCATACAACTTCTTTCCCTTCTCTAGAAACTTTTCCACTAAAGATCTAAGAATGAATATCTGATCTACACAACCTCTTCCCTTCCTAAGGCCTCCCTGTTCTTCTCCAACTAATTTCTCTGTTCTTTCTCTAACTCTGTCTATAAGTATCCTACCATACAATTTTCCTATTATACTAAGAAGACAAATGCCCCTATGATTACCACACACTTCTTTTTCCCATTTTCCTTTGTACAAGGGAATAATATATATATAAATATATATATATATATATATATATATATATATATATATATATATATATATATACATATGTACAGTATATGATGTATTATATACTGTATTTATACATATGATTTATATGGTACATAAATGGTAATGACAATTAGTGGTAGGTGGGGGGTGCTCACCACCCACTCACTCGATACAGTGCTCCTCTTGGATGACTGCCCTTTCCTTTCTTCCACCCTCTTCAATCTTTCTTTCCTTCATTCTTTCATCTTCCTTAGGCCTCCAGGTGACTCTACACTGTGAGACAAGCCAAATGGTTTCCTGTACACCAAGAAACCATTTACTATGCTGGGTGGGTAACCATATACAGGGTAACCAAATCATGGGGCCTGGTGGTTTAATGGGTAATTAAGGCATTCCAATCGGACTGAGCCTGTGCAGGTTTATATCCAAGGGATGGTTGGAGTTTATTGCTCATGTAATGCCACTCACGGATGAGTGAGACTGGTCATTCAGATCTTAAATATCAGGACCAACTTGCCTAACCCTGGGCTCCTACACTCCTCATGGGGAAGCACAGGATTGAAGATGGTAACGACAATAAATCCTGAAGTTATTCTGTGCATATTTGGGTCATTTCTGGTTTGGGAAGGTTTGGTACGTCTTAGTCAGTCGACAATACTATTAAGAAAAAACTTGCAGGAAAAGAAAAACCATGTGATTTCCTTTTAGTTGTTAATGACCAATAAAACTCTGAGGAGCAATCAATGAAGGGGTAAATTAATGCTAATATACATCCTTTTAGCCTCTACCCTAAAATTAATTTACATAAAATCAAAATAGCAGGGAAACTAAAACTGTCTGGGCAAAGTATAAAATTCTAAGAAAAAAATCCCAATATGTGCAAGAAAATGCAAATCTCAAGTCCATCCTAACCAGACATGGGGTAATAGTAATATCTAATAGTAACAGAAGGCAAAGTAAGAGAATTGTATACAGAATTACTTTCCCATTACAGACACTTCTTTAACACCATTTACCATAATCAATAAAAACAGCCTTCTCACCTTGGTTACCTGTTGGCTGCTCTCCAAGCTGCAGGTACACCACAGGAGACCGTGCAGAATAGAGAGTGGTCAACTGGTCATCAGATGATCCAGACATACAGTACTTGTGCATTCCGTGGAACAGCCTCCCAACAATAATGAAAATAATAACCATTTTCAATTAATACTGTTATCGTAAATAATATATTAACAGTAATGGCAACATTAATTGATGAAAAAGTAATAGTAATAGTTGACCACTAATTATTATAGTAATAGAGAGCAACTGAAATTAATAGTAAGAGAAACACGGTAACAGACCCCATGTCTGATCCTTACTGGGGGAAAAAAAAAAAAAACTACCACAAAAAAATGTGGCTGGCCCTGGCTGAAAACTTCAAAACTATATGAAAAATCCTGAACAAAAATAGTCAGCAGATGACTATAAATCACGTCTTTGGGCACCAAGGATGAAAGGCTTCTAGCACCTCTTAGCGATTTACTCTGAATGGACATCCTTTGGGACATGTAAAACACTGAAACTACAAAAAAAAAAAAAAAAAAGTTTAAACTATACCAGACAGCAAAAACGTTAACGAAATACAGAAATCGCTAAAGAGGTGCACCGTACCCTAAACAAACCAAGTAATCTTTCAACACATTTGGCATATTGTTCATCTTCAAAGACTTCGAACTACAGGGGTCAAATTAAGCCTGAAATAATCCCTAGATTACCACGGTGTTCTAAGCTGAATAATTACCGTCTAATGGGAAGAAAATCGAAGTAAGAATCCGAGGTTTCCATAAGCCATATTGGACACGATGGATCAAGTCTGCCTAGATTCCAAATATAATCCTCCTCTTACTTAATTCTAGCACCGATTTCAATACAATTAAAGTTCTATATCTACTGGTATTTCATCCACGAATACAATAAATAAACAAAAACTTAGAAAAACATACCTTTGAGAGTGATCCACGAGGCACCCTCCCAAGATAGCTACACCATCAGCATCACACAAGACAGGGGCTTTTCCGGCATCATCCACCTGCCAGACGTACGATTTATGAGAAAAAAAAAAAAAAAAAAAGCCATATTCTTGTGTTATGCTACTTTTTCTGCTTTCAAATTACCAGTTAAATAATTACTGGCAACGAAGTAGCTTCAAGATGACAAAAAAGGTAAGGATAACGATGGACCTCATCTAACTGCCAGACGTACGATTAAAATTTGGAAAAAAAAAAATCATGGAGATAGTTGAATCAGTGTCACCACATGAAGGTCTCTCTCCACATTCAAAATTCAAATCTGCGAGGCACGTAGATGACGGGATGAAGTTACATCAGTGCCACTACACGAAATGGGAGAAATGGAGTTCCCCCGAGCTAAGCCCTGTATTGGACTATATAGCCCCGCTAGGGTTACAGGAGCGAGCTACCACTCCCGGCACGGCAGCCCGGGCGAGGCTCGAACTCGCAATCCCCCGATTACGAGTCCAGCGCGCTACCGCGCCCCCCCGCCACTACACGAGAGTCCCTCTTTACCACATAATGCAAATACGTGCTACCGCACAGACATCTCTCGCCGCTCAGACCAAACATCTCAGCAACCGGCTCTTCAAGGACACAACCTTTTCCTATTGTATCTTTGCTGTCACTAGACTTTATTCCAGAAAATTAACTAAACATTTTAAAATACAGCCTTCATGAACACTTCATGAGGGCACTTAAAAAGTAACAGGAAAAATAGAAATTACTGCCCGAGACGGAGGGGGTTAAGGGATTCCAACTAACCACTTGCGTCCTAAGATATATTTTGTACTCCGTTACTGTTGTCAGGATATTACAGTTAGGGGTTAGTAGCTGTTAAACTATCCTTCTGTTCATCTGACGTAGTTAAAAGTCCAAATAGAATTTTAAATTGTCATCGGATTGAAATCCCACCAATTCATTTCTAGCTACCAAATTTTGGAGGGTACAAGGGTACAGTACGTCCTCAGGCTAAAGGGATTAACCGAGCTTGTTTGAAGACTCCATCATAAACTCCTTCGGTCTGGAAACAATAAGTGACTTCTAGTTGAAAAGGTTGACTTTGTATCGCATTAGACGTACTGTGTTCTCTTTTCTCGTCACAATATGACTGCAGTGTAAATGGACGGCTCCACAGCTGCCAGTCATGCAAGCATCTCCTACCCCCAAGCACAGGGAAAATCAGCATCTAGCAAACCGCGTTCCATTTCAGTTGTCTCTGGTCACAGTCTGCCTTAACTTGTTCTCTGCCATGTTCGACCCGTATCAGTCCATGCAATTTCAGTCATCCACTGGCACTTTTTTTTTTTTTGTGTGTGTGTGTAAAGTTCAGATTCTTTCATACCCTAAGTTGTCAATCAAAGCCTTCATAATCTCCTTGTGCCACTCCTACAGATGTATCGGTAGATCAACAGCGATATCTGCAGATTTTTAGGGCAATTTCAGATTGTCGGATTTTGTTTGGAAAAAAAGAGGCTTAATCTACAGATTTTTGCATCAGAAGACTTTCATAAAATATAGAATTTTCATCGTGAATGAAATACTATCTATCTATCTATTGCCAGACACCATAATCCCGTACGGGGTGGCCATTTGACTAGTTATATGTTTTACAGGGAGGGGCATTAACCCTCCACCAACCCACTTGACACGTAGGGAGCACGTATGGTTTGGTTATATGGTTACCACCCAGCGTTGTTTATGGTTTCTTGGCTTACAGGAAACCATTTGGCTTGTCACTCAATGTAAAGCCACCTGTAACGGGAAAAAAAAAAAAAAAAAAAGCAATAAGTAGTGACAGGAAAGATGGGAGAAATAGGAAGAGAGGATGGCAGACACAGAAAAAGAATGATAAAGGCTAAGGAAGAAGTAGGCAGCACTACATCAAGTGAGTGGATAATGGTCGCCACCACCTACCACTAAATGAGATAGTAAACATACATATTGCTTTAGTTTTGTTTTAAGTTTCTTAATAAAATAACATTTTACATTCTGTGTGAACTACGGGCTACATTAGTAGCTACTCTGAAAACCAAGCTCTGCCGTTGTAGGATATACAGTGGAGATGCAAAGAATTACAAAACCTCGAGAGTAAAAGCTTTGTGCTTACAGACTCACGCTTGCGTCCAGTGCTATATTGGACTAAAAAAAAAAAAAAAGAAAAAAAAAAAAAAAAACATTTTCATCCTGGTTCATTGCCAAGTGTAGTAATTTTGGAGGGGAAGTTTATTTTTAAGCAAGGAGATTCATTGCTACCTCATGAGTAGGACTCCAAAATTCATGCAACCACTGTTTTGTTTAAAGCTGTGAGACCCAAGTTCCATCCGATGAAGCTTCTATACAATATACCGTTTTTTGAGAAAAGACATTCCTTACCATTATATATATATATATATATATATATATATATATTATATATATATATATATATATATATATATATTATATATTTTTTTTTTTTACCTCTGTAGTATCAACTAATGTTACTTCCCCTGTCAGTGATAATTTGAAGCGATCTTGGTGCTGTGAAAATTGTACAAAATGTATAACTTACAAGTCCTCCTTTTCCACTTTCTATTGCAGATTGTATTATAATGGTTTTCGCTGAATGGTCATTTGGGGGGTCTACAGATGACTTTCTGGCATTTGGCATCAAGACTCGAAATTTTTGGGTGGAAACACCTATTCATATTTTCACAGCTATGCAGTTCTATCCTTGGATTATGTCTTTCTGCATTAGATAATTCAGTCATACAGGACCATTTGTCTAACCAGATATTGTTTAGATAAAGGCCAAGTAAGCATAAGTAAACCAAATAAATTTTAGTTTTTCAGAGTAAAAAAAAATTGTAGAAGAAACCTTGACAAAGTAGGCTTACATGAAATATTTTATTTATACATTTTATATACAACTCAAATTTAGCTATGTTACAAGTCTTTGGTATCTCAGTCTATGGCAAAGGATCTACACATATCCTGCCGCAGTATCCTTTACAACACTTCTTTGCTCCCGGGCAGGCGCTGTCAATGGCACATTCGTCGACTGGGTTGTGGCAGACTCTGAAGCCGAAGATCACTGGGCAAAATCCAGGTTTCTCATCTAGAGAAGGATTTAAGATTTACCTTAATTTTCAACAGCCTGCATAATCCTTTACATCCAGCAACCGAGAGACTTTACTTACGAAGTTTCCGAACTAGTGGGATTAGGTAAAGCCCTAATTAACTTCGTCTTTACAGCAGAAACACAGATTCAGGGCTTCATTAGCCATTTATAAATTTAAAAGCCAAACTTTTATACCGATGCAAGTGAAAAAAATTGTTTTTACCTGGAACGCACTCTCTGCCGCATCCCGCAACGAGGCAACACCGTCCCCTGTAGCAGTCTGCGTCACTGTTACACTGGTCATTGTAAATCACACACACGCGGCCAAAACTATTCGGGTCTGGGCACGCCGAGCTGCTTAGGGAGAGGAACTAATGTCATACGAAGGTCTTTAAGGCGATTCGTTGTAGCCACAAATGAGAATCTCGATTCTCGAGAAATACTGTTTAGAGACTAATCTTACTGCTGGGCGAAAAATACTAATTTTTTCAGAAACATACTGAAACTGCTTTCATGGTCAATACTAAAGAGGGATTGTTGGCATTATATGGGACGGGGACATCAATACTAGTTAAGAGTGCCTAGTGATCGAGGAAAATGCGCGTTCAGAAAGAATATTGAAATTTTTAGCATCTGTCCTCATTTGCTAGAAAACCGTCCTTAGAAAAGAATCATTGACAAAATTCATCAACTCTAGCAACGAACATTTTGACCAGAAACTTATTTCGGTCAGACCATACTTACGAGCACGTCCAGTTGTGGCAGCAGTTTAAGACTTCTATTTTACATCCAGAATGTGGGGGCGGTGGCAGGGGAGGGCAAGGGATGTGGGACTTCTGGATGCCGGTGGCGGTGCAGGTCAGAGTGAAGCAGGGGTCGGCAGGGTCAGGCCACACATCACCCACCTCGTGTCTCCTACCAGCTTCGTCCACACACCCGCTGAGGAGAGCCAGTTTATTGCTCCTTCCAAAACAGTACGGAATGTATATGCGTAAGAGCCAGTTTATCTTATGCACTGCTCAATATTTTTTACGCAAACCACCTTAACCCAGTTTGCACCAAGCGATTATCCAAAAATATGAAAATCCCCTGAGAGGCTTTCACCTTATGAACTAACAAATCATATTCTTGTTTATAAGAGGTTACGGTTGTGAAACCCCATGTGGTTTACGAGAAGCACTTTGCTCTTGCTAATAAAAAAAAAAAAAAAAAAAAAAAATACGAGCCACTCTGACTCTCCGCACCCACAATTTGACGGGTTAAAGAAATTTTCTTGAGGTAGTGCCGGCATTTGGCTAATAGAACTCATTAATACGGGTGGCGGCCATTACATAGACCAGGCGGGTTCTCTTCCCAGGATGTCTATTATCAGGTTAAATAAACTAGATTGCTTAAAATACTTTTTCCATCTTAATTTAAAATAATTTTTCCATCTTAATTCACAAGACTTTATAAGTCTTGACAAATGGGAGAAATGGAGTTCCCCCGAGCCAAGCCCTGTATTGGACTATATAGTCCCGCTAGGGTTACAGGAGCGAGCTACCACTCCCAGCACGGGCGAGGCTCGAACTCTCAATCCCCCGATTAAGAGTCCAGCGCGCTACCACTGTGCTACCGCGTCCCCACAAGTCTTGACAAGTGTTCATTTTATTTTACTTGACAAGGCAGGCAGTTAATTATATAATTGCCAGTCGATTATTCCGGCTAACGTGGGCCACTCTGCTAATAATTAGAGCTCTAATATTAACCGTATCCGTTTTACCTAGTTCCTTTCCGACTGGCGAGAAATCAAATCTAAAGCAATTCCGCAATTAAATCGCCGAAATTAGTTCACAAGAATATTAATAATGATTATACTTACCCACACTCCCACATTCCGCAACACTCGTGAGGCTCATGCACCCATGTGCAGTGCTTGCTGGGGCGCGGCTGCATAGGGGCACAATCAATGACGAGGGTGGCGATGCCGGACTCAAAGCAGGTGTGGATGAGGCAGGGAGTGTCCGACCATTCCTCGCCCACTGCGCGCCTGCGTCCATCATCATCAACGCAGAATCTGTTGAGAAACATTTAAGATACTCAAGACTCTCCCATAGATCAAATTCTTCAGATATGCCAGTAAAATGAGAAAAAATCTGGTCACGGGCCTCCATACTCAGTTATAGATATCAGGAAAACAAAAGGGAAATCGTTCCATTGGTCAGCTTCCAGCAAATAGCACCAAACTGATCAAGGTACAATCATCACCCCTTGGGCAGCTGACCTTCTCCGAACAGCTATAACCAGTATCTTCATATTTCCCTAGATTTCATACTCTCAATAATCATCATTACCTTGACAGCCATACCATTGTAATACCTAAAGCAATTTGACATTTACTACAAACTTTCAACCATCCTTACCTGCAGTCCCATCGTTCACAACAGCCCATAGCTACTTTGGTGCATCCTGCGTGTGGCTGTGGTGGGAGAGGTATACAGTCCACAGGGAAGCTAGTTTTACCATTGGGTGTGCACATGTGGGTCGTGCACGGGTCACCGAGCTCTGTCCAGGTCGTACCCACTTCATGGTGAACTCCGACAGAGTCCACACACCCGCTGTGGGATTATTCTCTTTCAGATGTACTAAATTTTTAAATCGCCCTAAGACTAGGGTGTCTGGGCTAGGTAACATTACATCCTTTACTCCCGTCTGCTCTGCTGATGGCGATGTGTACACAGACGTATATCTAAACAAGGACATAAGCAAGGTTACTTATATTTGTTGCTACGAAAATTTGTTCCACGACTGTCTTTAAAACACTGACTTAAAACTAGACTTACGAGCAGTTCCACTGTTGGCAGCAACCGTCAGTGACCAAGGTGCAGCCTGCGTGTGGCCGTGGTGGAGGCAGTGCACACGCTACCTGGAAGCTGATTATGCCACTCTCAGTGCACATGTGGGTCTTACATCTGTCAACCTTGTCTGTCCACGTTGAACCAAGTTCGTGGTGCATTCCTGACTCGTCCACACACCCTCTGAAAAATGTTAAAGTTTTATCAATTTCATTAAAGCTATAGAATTATGGAGAAAAATCAGATTCAAATTTCTCAAGAGATCATGGGTCTCTTCTAGGTTTTAGATAAATATATATACAATTTTTTTTTTTTTTAACACCAAATACGGCACTGTAAAATCCCGTCAATTTAAATAAACCCTACTTCAGCTCGGCAAAAATGTTTTAAGTTTTTGACGAACAACCCATGAAAAATACAAGGTACGCCAATACTTAACAGATTTACATCCAAACCTTAGAGGCTGTCTTAAGACTTCAAATAGGATGGTTTTTGAACTATAGCAAAATAAGGATTTCAGCTACACCGATCATATCTTCAATATCACCACAAAGAAAAGGGGGACAGCAGTTCTCGTCAGTGCAGTCATACGTTCACGTCCAGTTGTGGCAGCAGTCGATTAAGTCCACTTTAGAGCCAGCATGTGGTTGTGGTGGCAGGCGAGGGGACAGTTAATGGACCTCTGGATGCAGGTGGTGGTAGTGTAAGAGGGTGAAGCAGGAGTCTGGCGTGGCAGACCCACATCTCTCCCACCTGTCTCCTGGTATCAATAGAGTCCACCCCCACCGTCTACCCACTTGTGGTAAAATTTGTTCTAGGCACAGACCGTTACGATCTTCAACCATTTACTTCCCTGTTCTGATTAGCATCAAGATGCACGGATTTCAGTGGTCAAAGTTCAAAAGTATAATAATGTTGAAATTTAGAGGATCAAAGGGGTTTAAGATTTCCATTGGAGGTCTTGCCAAAAAAGGCTAAACTTGTTCTTCTGCATTTGTCTTAGCTCTTAAGGCCAGATATAGTGCCTTTATCCGAATATGAATTTTTAAAAGGCAATTTTATGCTTAAATTATTTAGGGAATGCAATCTCCATTTCATGCCAAGTGTAGACATCCATTATCACCGATGCAGTGTATTATTTACAAGCTAACAAGCACAACAGCTGTGACACATGCAAATTTACAGTATAGTACTCACGAGGAGTTTCACTACTCACGGCAGCCGTACTTTTCTGCACCCCGCGTGAGGTCGTGGCGCGAGATGTGGGCATGACAAGCTTATACCACTGGCATCGTACACGAGGGTCGTACACGGGTCAGGTACAATCCGAACGAGTCTACACAACCACTTTGTAAAAATGATACTGACCAGTTTAATCAAACTGCCTAGTCTATGGATCTAGTTTTTTTTTTGTCTATTATATACTTATATCATAAGCATTCAGTAGTTAATTGATTACGTCCAAACAGTGCAATGAACATTAATGTGCCACGATTAAGGTTACTTTATACCGTGACTTTTTAGCCTTTATTTTTTACCACAACCGTACTATGTTCGGTCAATTCCTCTCCCAGTGTCCACATATTTACCACAAGAAATTGAATAACCTAATCCACGTGCAGTTGGTCAATGTTCTTCGTGCATCTGCATATTTTTGGCAGAGATTGGTAGACGACAAAAGTAACAATACCACTCTTAGTACATATGTGGGTCGTACACGCCTCAGTCTGGTACGTCCAAACCTCATCAGATTCATAAAGCACTAGTGAGCTCACCAAGTAGATTAAAAAAAAAAAAAAAAGTTACTTTCACATGAAACTCACTTAATCTGTATTGTATATCACCATCGCAAGGCCAGCTGTAGTGTTCGTATTTACATTATAATCCAAGAAAGCAGACATACTCACGAGCACGTCCAGTTGTAACAGCAGTTGACAATATCTAGCGTACATCCAGAGTGCGGGGATGGTGGCAGAGGAGGGCAGGGGATGTGGGACTTCTGGATGCCGCTGGTAGTGCAGGCGAGGGTGAAGCAGGGGTCTGTAGGGTCAGGCCACACCTCACCCTCCTTTCTCCCGTTACCACTAGAGTCCACACATCCGCTCCTGTAGTGAAGACACCGATATGGTAAGGTTTCCCAGTCAAGACCCTTTTCATTATGAAATTTAAACTGTCCAGATTGAACATCGCTATAAGGGAAATTCCTCAGTTTAACGTAAGGATCTTTCATGCATCGGCATTCTCCATGTATCTAGATTTGCAGATTGCAATTTTAAATACAAAATTTTGTCACGCAAATTTGTTTCGTTACACCGTCTTTAAGTGACCAAACAATGCTATTTTTGTACAATATACAAGTATTTAAGACTTACTTTCTCGGAAAAGCAGTGCAGATATTTTTGTTTAACATTTTAACTATACGTAAAACCTACATTTAACCCCTCCGCTACAAGTTATTAAGTACTGTGGCACATCATTACATGGGGAAAGGGGGGGGATGGACTTGGAAGCATTTATCATCCGCTTTTATGAGCCCATGGTTATTCAGAATAAATCAGATAACAGATTCCTGCAACCGACGATTAGAATCCAAACCATGAGGGGGATTAACTACAGCAAAGGTGTTACTATAACACCCCTATCTGCCAGAAATTGACAGGAATTAAAAGAAAAATGTATGGCAATCCGTAAACAAATCTAGGGAAAAAAAGCAACGAACAAGACTCACGTGCAATTCCACTCTTCACAGCAGTCCACTATGACTCGCGTACACCTTGTGTGAGGCTGTGGTTGCAGAGGTGGGCAGTGCACGGGGAAGTTTATTATACCACCGTCTGTGCACATACGGGTTGTACACGGGTCTGCCGGGTCTGTCCAGGCTTCGCCTACTTCACGGCGCATTCCAGCAGAATCCACACACCCGCTGAGCAAATGTGGTAAAGTGATCCAGTATTATCCCCCCCGTCTTAATTCACTCCGTATAAGTACTCATTAAATTCACTCCGTATAAGTACTCATTAAATATTGCAGTTACATGCCGATACTGACAGTTGGCAACTCTAAGTTAATAACCGAACACTTCAAAAGTGCTCCAAATTTATTCCTGCTTAATTCTAAGTTCTAAGTTTTAGATCTGCACTCAAGTGGTTTTGAAAAGTTCGGTTAAGTTAAGGACTTTGCTAACTCTTTGATTAAGAAACATTCCAGCATATACAGTACTCTTGTTTGTCAGTTCAGGATGTCACATCGAGTTACACAGCAGGACAGGCCAAGTTGCTACGTACCAGTAAATATTTGTGGCATAATTTACCATTTACAGTGCGTACCATCCCTGCTTACGCAAGGCATCTTTGTTTTGTTTTACCCACTGAACATTTAACAGGGTAAAAAGAAAATATCCAATACAAGTGCCTGCTGTTAAGAGGGTGGAGGCCATTTAAGTGCAAATGTTTTATGCCACATTTAAACTTTACAAAGACCACTCTAGAGTGGGTGGTCGAAAACTCCTACTGACCAACAAACTAAAGGTGCTGCGTTCACACTAGGCAAACTGCTCACGTGCATTTCCACTTGAAGCAGCAGCCTACTGGTTCCACTGTACATCTAGAGTGTGGGAGTGGTGGCAGAGAAGGGCAGGGGCTGCGGGACCTCCGGATACCGGTGGTGGTGCAGGAGAGGATGAAACAGGGGTCGGCGGGGTCAGGCCACACGTCACCCACCTCGTGTCTGTTTCCAACCTCGTCCACACATCCAGTACTGGAATTTTGTTATTACAGTTTAGTTCAGTATATATATAATAAAGGCTTAACTTCAATGATTTCAAATCATACTATAACCAGCACTGTCAAATTCCTATGACCATTGAGAACCCTCTATTTCAGAGTTATACTTTCAGGAATTTAGTTTCTACTTTGCTCCCCACGTCAATTATGCCCACTGGTATAAAGTAGCACCACTATGTTTGTACCCATTCTACCGAGGACAACCAAATTTTGTGGCCTTCATGTTCAGTTCTATGAATCTGCAGCAAAGCTAAATAATACTTATACCCGGCACCACCCCTGCTGATCCCATGTTACAATATCCTATCACTTTACGCAAAGACATTTTCTTTGCTTCCCACTGCATTGCCAAATGTGATGTATATGCAGAAGGGAGGACCAGTTTAATGAAGACTTCATGTGGCCTACCAGCTTGAAAGGCCGATAAGAATTGTTTAATATGACTAACACGTAGTCCTGTGTAGTGATCTTGTGGTAGATTTTTTTTTTTTTTTTTTTAAGTGTAAAATAGTCATTTACTGTAAAATAGTACAAACCATTTTTTTTTTTCTTAGCTGCGCAAGTAGAGAGTCTGCTACACAACTTCAACTCCTATGGCGATGTCTACGCTTCCCTCCTTACCTTAGTGTGCAGTCCCAGATGGGACAGCACTCCCCAGGTCTCTGTATGCAGTGTCGCTCAGGGGCGGGGGGACACTTGGGTCTCACTGACCGACACGTCACTATCCCACCCTCGCACCGACACAGGCGGCACGGAGTTTCAAACCATTCTGAACCTTCCTCACGAATTACGCCGTTGCCCTGGACACAGAACCTAACTTTTGCCTCACAGTACTGACCTGGAATTTATGTAGAAGTCTAGTACTGGATTTACAGAATAATGTATGGATATACAATTCAATTTTCTTGGAATGAGACTTTCAAATAATGTAACATCGTTGCAGGAAAGTAAAAAATTTTTAAAGTTCCTAATACGAGCCATGCAGCTGGGAAATTACAAGTTTCTCGGGCACCTACTTTAATTGCCCAATCGATCCACCATGAATCTTACCATAGGTCTGAGGAATCTGTACTGGGACTATAGTAGCTGTGAAGAATGGCTTTATCGCGTGTAGTTTGGCCCCACACACCAGGTTAATGCAACATTCCGGCAAATGCCATATAACTTTGCCCAAGGGGTAGGTTGTCCCGTTGAAGCAGCAATCTGGGGAGAGGGATATTAAGTCAAACAAAGGAAGAGATGAAGGGGTAAGTGGAGAGAGACTGGAGAGTTTGAGGGAAGGCAGTCAAATGGTACAGCGATGTGGATTAAATGTGGCCACCTCTTGCAGGAATGAATAGTTCGGCAATAGTAAGCTGTTACAACATACCTTTTAAAGTGTTACAATATCACCACTTTACGTAAAATATCGCCCAAGTACCATGTCCAGTTATTCCCTTAAAACCCCACATACTGTACTATTTCCAGTTATTCCCTTAAAACCCATATATTTTTTACGCAAAATGTTTTACAGATTTTAACTGAAGACCGTAAAAAAAAAATCCTTTTAGTTACCCGGCTGCATAGCAAGTCTAGAAAAGCTTGGCTCAATAAAGCTTTGAATAAGATAGTCTTACTTGGTTTGCGAATGGAACAATGCAGTCAAAGCATGCCGATTAGAAAGTCTTTAACTTTAATCTGTAATGTCTTATTTCATAGTGAAAAGCCTCATTACACCAAAATCCTCCTGAAATTTAAACAAGCTTGACCACTGAAAAGGGAGGGTTATGCGAAACATCTACGGAAAGCGCAAGCAAGCTTTCCACGCCACGAAAGCTACTATATGTCACCCGATTAGATTTTTAATTACTACGAAATTCATTTCAAGATACTACTTAAAGGTTTATGAAATCGCTGACTTCATACTTGGGGTGAAGCATAACATCCTACAGAAATTTACTAGCCTTTGCACAATACTAATTACCGTTTGAGAACCTATCACATATGGGACAGCAGCCATATTTGTCGCAGCAGTCTCCGAATTCTTTAGTGCCAGTCTGGTACACACAACACTCGTAGGATCCACTGCAGTCAAGCCGCCGCACCCATGCTTTTGTTACTGAAAAAAGGTTGTAACATTAAAGTAAGCACTGTGTGAAAACCTTTATGAATCAGTAATCAGTCATACCTTAATGGGAAATATTGCCTTTCAAGTACCGAAAGAAACATCTGGAGATTACTTTACCTGTATCTTTAAAAACAAAGTCGCAGTCATCAGGACAACCCCTTTGTTGTTTGCAGCATTCAATGAACTCCGGAGAACCGAAAGTGAAACGACAGCACCGGAGACCTGCAGTGCTACCATCGCCGCCATCACCTAAAGCTAAAGGGGGTTGAAATTTTACAATACAAGAGACTAATCCGTTATATCTTTAGCATTTTCTCAAATTACTAATTAAGATTATAAGAAAGATTAGTATGTCACAAAGACAGCAAAACTTCTAAAGACATGAAATCTCCAGATCCAATAAAGTACACAAACCTTTGTCAGCATTAATCTCAAGACTTCGAAAGCTTAACACCATACCTGACACCACACCACAGAGGAGAGATAAGACAACAATAACAAAATCCATTTTTAAACCACGCAGTCTACAGCCCAACGGAAAATCCTGAAAATAAAAAGAAACATGACAAAACTATCACACGTTGAAAAAAATATATGCACAAAAAAATAAAACATATGCAAGAATAAACAACTATAAAATTAACATTCCACAAAAAAAATGTAATCACAGAAACGATATAAAAAAAAATCTTACCATCATGCATGCTTGGTTGCTGCGGGGTTTGATCTACAACTGCGCCCGGTAATGGATTAGAAGGTGCCTCTTCACCTCGTCTCCACCCGCCCCCCCCCTGCCGTTCCCCCTCCCCCTCGCTTAACACCCTCCCCTCCTCCCCTACTTCACACCCTCCCACCACTCCACCCTTGCACTAACTGTCCTATCCTCATCTTCATGTAGAAATGCATTTAGTCATAGTGTTCTCTCGTTAAACAAATGAACCACAAGGACCGTTTCTGTTTGCTTTCCTTTGTACAGCCTTGGTACACTCACTTGTCTGCCACACCCCAGTCGAAGCTCCGAGACTTAAGCCGAAGCTCCCTAACACCTTTTCTTAAGCGACTTATTTTGCTTAGTATACCTTATTGTCCTCTTTTGTGTTATATAAATCCTTCAAACACTGCCATACTCTGCATAAATAGCGTACGAAAGGATATTAACCAGCCGTATCCAAAAATAAATCGCTAAGGAAGAGGTGTTAGGGAGATTCTTAACCCATTATCCCTGGCGAATCATTCTACACATTACATCTCGATCCGTCTTGTAAGGCACTTATAAAAACCACGTCAATAATAAAGTGAGATAAGTAACATACAAGAGAATGCAAGTCAATAACATGGAAAATTAATCGCTCAGGGAAAGATTTTAAGATGTCTATATATGTCACTGATGAACATCATGTCAATAAAAAAACATATAACATACGAGAAAGTTAGGATAAAACATGAAAAATAAACCGCTTAGGAAAAGGTATTAAGAACTATGTCAGAACACGGTTTAGGAAGCCCCCAAGCACCTGTTTTTCACTGGTTTATTATTTCTCCCTGTAACATAAAATTTCTGACACCACAGCCATTTCGCTCCAAAGTATTTTTTTCTGTAATTTTTTCCATCACCAGACGATTATATTCAGCTTAGAGAGACGTCCTGCAGTGAAAGAGTGAATAATGGGCTGTAGAATTAATCCCATCGTTAGTGTGTGTGTGTGTGTGTGTGTGTGTGTGTGTGTGTGTGTGTGTGTGTGTGTGTGTGTGTGTGTGTGTGTGTGTGTGTGTGTGTGTTTATTCTTGCAACCTCCAGACGTTTTGGGCATATAGGAGACTGTGTGTGTGTGTGTGTGTGTGTGTGTGTGTGTGTGTGTGTGTGTGTGTGTGTTAAAGGATAAATAAATAATACATCTAACCCCTCCAGTTCAAAAGGCGTCCCTATGCTGAATAAAATCGTCCGTCGGCGTTCAGAATAAAATCATAACAAAATCGGATGCACAGGGTTAACCTCTTAGTTTAAAGTGAATGCGGGTGTATTAATTTCTTGTCGTATATATATTTTTCTCTATAAAAATTGACAGATTAGGCTAAATTTGCTCCAAAATATTTCTACTAGTTTCATATTAATACTGTTAGATTTTTACATTAACACTTATTTTAAAAACCTAATCTAAGTACCCTAACAAACATCACCCTGACATACAAATTACTAGGTTATTCTAATGACTAAACTGATCTCTTTCTTTCTTTGCTTTAGAACAATGAAATGCTGTTGGATATAATTTCACTTTCGTAAGATGCAGTGAGCTACCGATACTGTCATCACCTGAAGCGTAACTGTGTAGAGGTGCAGCATATTTTGTTAAATAGGATGGAAAAGGTAAAGTATATCGTGTGTGTGTGTGTGTGTGTGTGTGTGTGTGTGTGTGTGTGTGTGTGTGTGTGTGTGTGTGTGTGTGTGTGTGTGTGTGTGTGTGTGTGTGTGTGTGTAGTTTGTTTTGTACCACTGAATGCACCTTATATATCAATTAGAAAGCACACTGAGAGAGCATACCTCCGCCAGTTGCCATTAAAAAATTCGGATCCGGATACGGATTCGGATCCGCCCCAAAATTTAATAAATTCTTTCATGGCCCATGGCCCACCCTTCCAAAAAATTTCATTGAAATTCATAGAGAGTTTTTGGAGATATTGTGAGGGATATTCCGGATCCGGATTCGAATCCGCCCCAAAATTTAATCACTTCTTTCTTGGCCCATGGCCCAGCCTTCCACAAAATTTCACTGAAATTCATTGAGAACTTTTGGAGATATCGTCTGGACTCTGGACAAACAAACAGTCAGACAGACAGACAAACATAGGTGAATATATCACTTCCAAACCAGAGGGACAGTTGCATCAGAGCTAACACAGCTTAACTGGACCTTCTTGTTCATACTGGCTACTTCGTTTTATACTTCTGAATGTGCATGTGTAAAGTTTTCTCATATATGGCAGGGCCAGTTGTTTCTAAATGTCACAAATAAGACCTACCTCATTTAGTAAACACTGATTAATTCGTCCGCCTTACGTCCTTCGACCTTAAACACGTCGTTTTTTTCGTAGTGATGGTGGTGCTTGTGGTAGGTAGTGATAATGAATGTGATAATAAAGATGACTGTGACTGTGGTGCTGTCAGTGATGGTAGTGATGATAACAGTGACGAACATTTGTCAGAGTCTTTACTAGGGTACGCAGAACTACGTCCAAACGTTTCATTTATACTAAACTGAAATTCAACACGATATATATTCGCTATAAAGGGAAAATGTTGCTGCTGTGGTTACACTCTTACGATTAGAAAATAAATACATCAGGAATGTGAAACCGATGGTGATGATTGTAGTGGGTAACAGATCAGACGGGAATGATGTGTGGCGGATGGAGAGGAGGTGGTGTGACAAAGGGAAGGGGGCGTGAGTTAGGTGAATTAAATTATACCTATCAACTGCACAAGGGTTCGATATTTGATGGCGGGAGCTTTTGCGACCTTTACCTCCTTGAACGGGAAGGGGAATGGCATAATTATGGGGATACGGAGGGATAGGTATGACAAAGGGGGAGAAGTGAAAGATACATTGCATATATTACATCCCAGCCAAAGACGACGTTGCTATTTTATTTTTGTCTGTGTGCCCGTCTGTCTTTCTAAACCAACCCCCTCGCTATATGATATAAGCCAGGTAGCCAATGATGAATCCCACAATCAGAAGGAAGGTAAATACTTTGGCGAACAGTTCGAGCAGCTCTACTGAAATGCTATGCGCCAATCTACACCTCCCTCTTAAACCCTTTTTCCCCACGTCTCTCAGGAACTGGGGGAGAGGCTTCACTTTGGTCGGGGTTTTAAGATCCGTCTGGCTGAAGAGGCGGTTGTCGATCAGGATGTGGAAGATGATAACCAAGAAGGTGAGCCCTACGCAGAACAGGAGCCAAATGTCCACCATCTTAAAGTAGGACGTCTTGGGCAGCGAGGAGGAAGCCTGGGATGGGATAATGAAGACAGCTGTTGACTCCTTCCCATTGATGACTTAGATTTCATTACACTCTTACTATCTCCAGGCGGTTTTATTCACCTTGGCCTACATTTCTTGAACTGAAGGGGTTAGATATAGCTTTCAGTTACCTCCTCTCTACTCAGGTGCTTTCCAAAGGTGAGGAAGATTACCTAGCGGTAGCTGGAATATATTTTAAATGATGTACTCTGGCTAACAGAAAGAGGTTAAACTACTTTACTACGAGGATATCTTTTAAATTTTTATTCTACTTATCTTTAGATCCCGTATTCAGCTTTTAAAAGACTTTTTGAATCATGGAAGTTAGATATAGCCTTCATTAACCTAAACGGCTAAAAAAAAAAAAAATGCTCGACATTAGTTAGCTTAATAGATGTCCTTGGACTGATGGGCCTAAAATTAAAACAAGAAGAAATCCTTGCAGTGAAAAAGTTGACATTCTTAACACTTTCATCCACCCAGTCTCACTCCCAGCCACCCTCATCCTCATCCCCACCTGAGCGAAGAGTGTAGCAAGGACGAGGAGGGACGTGAGGGCCACCATTACCCTCACGTCGAAGATGGCTGTCCTGAAGAAGAGGGTGAGATAGCTGATGACTGTGAGGATGAGGGAGGGGATGTAAATGGTGAGGATAGAGTTGCCGTACAGTCGAGTCATGGGCACACGGATCCTGGCTTCCCCTGGCTGGTAGTTTTTCTCTAGTAGTACCTTCAGTTCCTCGATCTGGCGAAAGGAATGTGTCATCACTGCTGTTACCACCACCAACACCATCTTCGGCATCACCTTACCCTGTATCTTCATTTGGAGAAGAGAATCATCATCAACATCATCACAGACACATTTATATAATGAGAGAAGGGCATATTTGTCACCATCATCATCATAGCCCTATCTGTATTTTGATAATCTGAGAACGGCATACTTATCGTCATCATCATCATCATCATCAGTTTAACCCTGTATCAGTCGTAATATGATGTCCAGGGAAGAGTGACACGATAGAAAGAACCTGATCATCAAGCGCATTTCCGTACCATTTATCGACTCAACAACAAATCCCCCTACCTTATACTCATTGAGGACTTGGCTGCCCAGGTAGGTGACGGAGGAGTTCGGGTGCACGTCCAGGAATGACACCTGTCCTGAGACCACCTGCAGATGCACGTCACAATACTGGGAGTCGAAGGGGTAGAGAGTGAGGTCGAACTGACAAGCGTAAACCGTGCTGTACTTGCGGCTCACTGACAGCGGGTTCGTCTCACCTGAATAGACGTCCACTGGGAAGGAAAATAGTATGAATTCTTTAGTTTTAGGCAATGGATGTGTTTTCATAGAGGTTATCCAAGCATAATCGCTGAACTCTACAGTGTTCGATTATCATCAGTCACTGCTGTCATTCTGATCCTGTTTTCACTAATACAGTATAGTAGGTAGCTAGGACGCCAAGACATGATGGCAGAGAAAAAAATATTCCATCCGTTTACGACTAATATTGGTCACGGCACACACACACACACACACACACGCACACACACGCACACACGCACACACACACACACACACACACGCGTATTCTTTCTGTTACCTTCCGCAGCCGCCCCCTCGTCTCTGCCCAGCGGTGGAGCCTGCCTCTTGACCAAAGTAACGGCGTCGGTGGCCAGAAGAGAGGAGTCTATGGTGTCTGTGTTGAGCAGCTTGACCAGGGGAGACCAGAGCTTCATCATAGTGTCTAGACGGGGACTGTTAAGGCTGTCATTGGTCTTGAGGTTGTAGTAATTGAGCCTATTATCAAACCAGCTCATCTCAATCTCGTAAGACAGCTTCATGGCCATCTCTACCGTCTGCACGTCGATGGATTTGATGATGAACTTGATGACGACCGGGAGTTTGGAGTCCTCTTTCCCCGGGACGCGAGGTGGCAGGTGCTGGTGATAGTCCAGGGGGAAGGAGATCAATTCACATTCCATCTCATCGCTCCGGTCCCGACAGTCGTATTTCAGGTCGCAGCGGAAATGGTGCGGGATGCAGGTACCGTCGTCGCAGGTGTAGTGGTGGCGGAGGCAGGGCGTGAGAAGCATCTGTCGTCTCCCTCCGCTCTCCTGCCCGCACACCTCTCGTTTTAGCCGCCACCACCTTCGACCCATCGGGAAATCCGGATCGAATAACTCCATGGTGGCTACGTTGTGGCCCAAAACGGAATCCATGTAGATCCAGGTTCCGTTTGTCTTCTTAATGTGATAGGTTCCGTAGCTCCTGAAAATCAAGCCCCCGTACTCCTCCTGGTAGGCCACAAAATACACGTTCCTCAGCTCCGGCTCACACGCTCCCAGGAAGGAGAATCGCTGCGGCTGAGTGAACGTACACAGAGCGCACCTGTCCCAAGCGCAGTCGTCGTCAATCAGTCCGTCCTGTCGCACCGCAGCGCAGTTTTCATACCTGTAGAGTTAAGGTGTTGTATTCCAGGTGACTAAAGAGACTTTCGCTGCACCTCCTCCTCGGCATTTTGTCTTCAAACATTAATAGGGCAAACTGTAGGATATTTGTACTAAAATTGTATTTAAAGAGAATATCAGTGTGAAGTAGGCATGACAAATCGCGACAAAGTGTTTCGAAGCTTACAACGCTATCTACACTATATCTGTAAATCAGAAGCTTCTAAATTGTCGGTAGGTGCACAGAATTCACAGAAGTAACTAGAAAATGCTAAAATTTCTAGAACACTTTAATGTATCCTTAATGTATCGACACAGATGTCCTAAATACAGCTAGATCACACCGAAACTCAGCATGAGATAAATGGTCATTTCCCCAGACCTGATACCGAAAACATTAAATTTAGCATTTCCACATACCTGTACCCATTCGGCTCATTAGGTGACCAGTAGGAGGAGTTGTCAACGTGCTTCTTGTCGTAGGAAGCGACCCACACGTCCTCTTCGTCCTTGTCGTTGAGGGCGCTCCAGTAATACAGGGGGCAGTGATCAGACTCAGGCCAGGTGACTTCGGACAAGTGGTAGAGCAGCTGCGCCTCCTCCAAGCTGGTGACGTGTGGTAAGTGTGTTCCAAGAGCCTCACAAACGTACTGGGCCACCGCGTCAGACACCTGAGGGAACCAGAAGTAGATATTCCCCTCCTCCTCCCGGCAGAACTTGGCGAGGGGTTGGTCGTAGCGGGTGGCGTTGTAGAGCGTCCAGCCCGCCTCCCACGAGATGAAATTGCCCTGCGGATCAGACTGACACAAAGCCATCCCAAGAATCTCTTCGTCGCTCAGAATCTTGTCCCAGACGTTCACCTGTAACACGTCTTTAGTCAGAGTGGGTAGTGATATGAATTAAGGTCAGCAGAAACAGAGTGATAGTTTTAATGGTATAGCACAAGCATAAGGATTATTTTAAGTTTTCCTCACTGTTTTAATATTTTCCTGCTGTTGCTGTTTGCTGTAGTTATCGTCTCCGTTCAGTTTGACATGTAAATATTCGGTTCTAAGCAACTGGGTATCTATATCACCTATCTCTAAATATAATGTAACGGGGGATTCTATCTTAATAAGGGAGGATTCACTTGAGGATGCCAGACCACCAGTAAACCTGTGCTATGTCGCCACTGAAGCTCTCCTCGGCGGCTTGTCCATTTCCCACCGCCGCATAGTCCCCAAAGGCGGGTCTGTCGACGAGGTAGTAGGCGTGCTGGACCACCTTACCGTCCAGGAAGGTTTGGATCAGTGTGCTGGTGTGGTTGTGGGTGAAGCACAGGTGGTACCATCTGCATAAACACACCAGTAAAGAATAATTAGAGAGCATTTCATTGTAACCCCCCGCCAAGGTGAAGTAACACATGGACGGAAAACAAGGGAATTATATGCAAAAATGTAATATCGTACAGTATGTGTATGTGAAAAATAAATATACAGCCACAACGTAGGACTAATATTTAATGGAGTATGTATATTCAACATCGACACCTAAATCCATGCATGGTAAAGAGGCAGGAGATAAATACAGAGTGTAGTTTGTGACGCACCTGAAGGCCCACAAATTTTTATCGAGGGGCATGAAGTGCCACGTGTGGGAGATAGCCACCCGCACCTTGTCCACCCACACCTCTGCCACGCCAACAGGTATCCAGCATCGCGACACATAAAAGAGAAAAGTAATATCAGCACTGAACTATAGATTGGCGTAAAAAGAATTAGAAAAACTGCAAGATATCTGTTTGCTTCACCTGAACTAAAATGTCACCTTCAGTGTAGCCTCTCACCTACCTTAAAATATCTCCCCTCATATCCTCCATCCACAACTTTATACTCTCCAACATTCTCCTTCACAATGCTCTTCCCCTCACAGTTCTCCCCTCCCTCCTTACCATCCTCCCCCCT